>NW_028125098.1:0-136992 GCF_965194825.1 Balaenoptera physalus
CACTACGTTAGTCTGAGTACCCTGAGGCACACACAACATGAAATATTTTGTCTTTAGGCTCATTCATCTCAGTAGCAGCAGTAATGCTAATAATCTTCATACTTTGAAAAGCATTTGTGTCTAAACAAGAAGTCTTAGCAGTGGAAATTGCTACTCCTAACCTAGAATGGTTACACGGATGTCCTCCACCATATCCTACGTTTCAAGATCCTACCTATGTAAATGTAAAATAAGGAAGGACTCAAGTCCTTTTCAACCAGTTTCAAGCCAACACCATAACAATTATGTCTTCCTCAATAAATGAGATAAAAGTAAAAAGTGATGTAGCTTTGTCAAAGTTAAATGATAGGCTAAAATCCTGTATATCACTAAGGCATATCAATTTCATCTAGGCTCTCAAGATACAACATCACCGATTATGGAAGAACTTTTACATTTTCTTCGTCACACATTAATAGTGATTTTTAAAATAAGTTCTCTAGTCCTCTATATCATTTCACTAATATTGACATCTAAACTCATATGCATACAATAGATGCACAGGTAGAGAAAATGTGAACAATTTACTAGCTATTATTGTAATCTTAATTGCCCTATCATCATTGTGAATCCTTTACATGATACATGAAATCAATAACTCTTCCCAAACCATAAAAAACTATGGGTCAGTAATGATACTGAAGCTACAAATCCACAGATTACGAAGATTTAAATGTTGACTCCTCTGTAATCCCCACATCAGAGCTAAAACCAGGAGCATAATGACTAATAGAAGTCAACAACCGAGTAGTTAGGGATAGTCATTGAATATTAGTTTCATCTGAAATTGTTGTACACTCCGGAGTTGTTCCTTCTCAGGCCTAAAAGGAGCTGCTATCCCAGGACGCCTAACTTAAAGAATCCTAATATCAACAGGACCAGGCCTATGTTGTGGACAAGAGAGCTCGTTTTCCTGAGTTCAAAGACAGGACAGAGGGATATGGCTGAGATATGGGGTGAATCTGCAGCCCATGGGGATGCACTCTCCAAGCTCCAGTATAGGAATGGGGCCTCTAGGGTCCCAGGCCACCCACCACGCCCTCTGGAGCAGGATCTGGGCAACATTCCCTGTCAGTGATGAGGCAGCCCTAGCACTTGTCACGCCCCGATGTCGTGTCCTATGTGGGCCCCATGCTCTTGGCACCACACCCCACACTCTGCAGGTCCATGCTACAGGGTCCTTCATGCCTCAGGAGTAGAGACCACACAGCAAGCAGTTCCCTCCCCAACCAGCAGGAGGAGGGGAGGAGAGCAGGGGCACCAGGGGACTCTCACTCAGACAACAACACCCCAGCGGTGCCAGCGGGGACAGTGATGATGCAGATGAGGCACAGACCAAGAGATGGGACCAGAGGACCCAAAAGGCAGCTGGTCAGGTCCTGGCTCACCTGCACCCCGGACACCTTTGTCCCGCATACACCCCCTTCCTCATACACCCTCTCCTTAAATGCAGATTCTTCAGATGCGAACAGGCAGAGCTTCAGACTGAAAGTCAGCTCTTCCAAAATGACCCGTCAGCAAACACTGCAGGATTCCACTCCAGTGGGTGCCCTGGAGTCGACAACTCAGGGACTGAAGTGGATGTCGGTGCCAGGGGCAGTGGGAGGGAATGGGGAATGAGACTTTCAGGGTTGTGGAATTTTGGTTTTGCAAGATGAATAGTTCTAGGGATGGTGGTGATGGCTCCACGAGAAAGTGAATCTATCTGATGCCTCAGAAACGTGCACTTAAAATGGTGATGATGGTAAAGGGTATGTGACGTGTGTTTTATTTCACTTAAAATAAATTCTTAAAATAATGTCTTGTTAACTGAGATTCCATTTCGACTCCCCTTCATCACAAATGTCGGAGGCCCAGACACAGTCCCCTACCTTAGGGGCCATCACGGTACCCTCACAGAGCATGTGGGAGACCATTCTTTGGGGGGCCTAGTCTGTGCTCACCTGACCTCTGTCCAGGGGGACCCAGGCAGTGGTGACCCCCATAGACTAGACATATGATATGCTATAGTATTAGTATGATACTACCAAGTGTTGTCACTCACCGGAACACAGAGCAGCAACCCACTCAAACATGCCTGACCTCATATGATTTTGACAAGATGAAGAGAAGAAAAGGAACCACAGGTTAATCAGGACAACACCCTTAATGCAGAGGTTGGAAATCTCAAAGGGGACAGGACACACTGCAGGCAAAGAGCGCATATGCGGTCTCACCATCCATGTGATCCTGACTCATGCAGGTATGGTGAGACCCACACAGTCCCCTCACCCTATACCTGGGGTCACACATCCACACTCACCAGGGTGACCCACCTCCCCAGACCCCTCCACCTGGGTCACATGTCCACAGTCCCAGGGTGACCTCACCTCCCCAGACCCTGCACCTGGGGTCACACGTCCCCTTGGTCAGGACACCATGGCTCTGCAGGGGGCTCCCCCAATGTGGAAACAAGCTGGGTCCCTGGGACCTCCTGGGATGGGAAAAAGTGTCAGGTGGGTCTCCTTTCCCCACACTTGTCCCAGAGGAGTCCTCCTCTTCTCACTTTGGTTCTGTGTGATTTTAACTGTTTTTACAGCTTTCATACTAGAGTTGAACACACGACCCTGGTGCTGGCATGCTCAGTCCTTTCTCGCCTCACTTACATGTTGAGGAAATGCACAGGACAGCAGGGCTGAAAGCCGAGGGGCAGCTCTGGACTCTGCTGAGTAGGGACGGTAGACTGGAGGGAGAGCTCAGCAGCAGCCTCAGCTGTCACCCATCGGCCTTTTGCCCGATCTGCGTGCCCTGCAATCAATTCATCAGCTAAACCTGCTTCCCTATGCACCATGCACGTGCTGGTAAATTGGAATTATTGCCAGGTAGTCCTCCTGAGGATTCACCATGAGCCCCAGGGAAGGTGAACCTTGCAGGGATTAAGACTAAGGCCCCGACCATAGCACTGACCCTTGGGAGGACCAGGTCACCACACTCAGAAGAGAGGCTGTTACGTAGACAAGCCCACCTCAGCTCCAGACCCCAGACATCTAAGCACAGACATTCAGATGCAGGCACGGAGCTTCCCAGTACTGAGGCCAGGCCGGGTCTCTACCCAGGTCCCCATAGTCCTAGCGTACACAGAACATGGTCAGTTCTAAATCTTCTTATTATAGACAACACATGGTCAGCTCTAAACATAATCAGTAGACAGGACATGCAGAGGTCTAAATCTACCATGTAGACACAACTTGATCATGTTTAAACTAGCTTAGGGCTGATCTCATAGGGGGTACAGATCACACACATGGGTCTCTCATCTTTGGACACCCACATCAGGAAACTGAACAAAATCTTTGTCATTAAACATTTCAACAGGCAAAACAGAAATGTTCCCAATTTCTCTGGCCACCTGATGGTCAGGATCCACGGGCGAGCCACGAACTTCTTAGAGTGCAGCCCAGTCTGCTGCCAGGACACACAAGAAGTGGCCTGATTCCAGCCTCCCAGGCTTCCAGAAGGAGGCGGCCACACTGGAAGCCAGGTCAGGAGAGTCCTGCATGGTCCGGGCCGGGAGATCCGGTCTGTCCATTTGGCTGGCCGATTCCGGGCGGGGCGCTCAGGGCCTCTGAGAGCCCTGCACTCAGGTCCTGCTTCCCTGCAGCGTGTGCCTGTGCGTGTGCGTGTGCGTGTGCGTGTGTGTGTGTGTGTGTGTGTAGAGGGGGCGGTGGCTGACGGCTCCCATGGTTCCCAACCCGGGCACCGCGCTGTCTTCGAGGGGAGGCACGGGGAGAGGTAGGGGCACAGAAGCCGTTGGAGAGGAGAACCCACCGCGGAACTCCTTGCACACTGGCTCGCCCCACCCGGAGACCCGCCTGCCCATCGTGGGCCGCATGTCGCTCCCCAGTCCCCCACCCCCGAGGGCAGGGTGCCTGCTCTTTCAACAGCACAGGGTCTCACATGAAGGAGACCCAGTGGGGACTGTCAGCCCCCGACTCCTGATGTTGTGTTTGGGGAGAATGAACCCCCTTGACTGGGCGATGGGACCCTGTGAGGAAAGAGGTGGCGGCCCGATCCAAGTCGGGGCCTGGCTGAGATATGAGAAAACAGGAGCCAAAGCAAGACCTGGAGGCCAGGCCAACAGGAGGGACACCCCCAGCCTTGGTCGGGCTCTCCAACGGTGATATTGTTGCTTTAGGGGACCTGGGACAGGTGACTGAATGTAATGGGAGTCTAAACTGGACCCTGAATGGGGCTTAAAGAAGGTGTGAAGGATGTTACTGAGACAGTGACAGTCATTGGAATACAAACTCTGTGTCAGGATATCCTGCTCCATCCATTTAAATCCCTGAGACCTGTGACCTTTACGTGGCTACGCAGGATTGTTAGAGCAGCTGCGTGCGGATATACCTGGGGCACAATTCAGTCTGCAGCCAACTTGCAAGTGGTTCCAGCAAACACACAGGTGTGCGCACAGGCAGGCACAGCACACACACAAACATATGCACGTGCACAGCACAAATATATTCACACACTAGCATGTGAACACACATGCACCGATATGCCCATGCACACACTAATGTGTGCAAGTGCACATACCTATGCACATGCACAGCATATGTATGCAAACAGGCACATGCACACGCATAGCACACACTCAGGGAATAAAGTGAATCCGTAAAGCATTAATTCCTGAACACAAGTGAAGCTGACATGTATTTTCCCCTTTTCTTAGCCTTGATGTTTTCCACAACAAAAAGTTTAAGAAAAATGATAACGGCAAATGACCTTTGATTCATAGGACTTTCTGATTTTATTCCACAAATATTATGACAGTAGAAATGAATGTAGATATTACATGTGTCCACTAATGGATGAATGGAGAAGAAAAACACGGTCCATCAATACAAGGGAATGCTATTCAGCCTAAAAAGGAAGTCAGTTCTGACACAGGATGCAGCAGGGATGAACCTTGAGGGCATTATGCTCAGTGATGTAAGCTAGACACAAAAAAACAAACAGTGCTTGATCCACTCATACAAGGCCCCTAGAGCAGTCGGAAATATAGAGACATAAAGTAGGATGTTGAGGGCCAGAGGCTGAGGGAGGTACAATGGCGAGTGAGTGTTTAATGGGGACTGTTTCAATTTTGCAAGATGAAAAAGTTCTGGAGGATGATGGTGGTCAGGTTTGCACAACAGTGTGAATTACTTCCTGACCCTGAAATGTGCATTTAAAAATGGTTAAGATAATACATTTTATGTTATGTGTACCAGACCACAATTTTTAAAACTTTTCAAAAAACAACAGGAAATAGTCCATGAATACCACAAAATGTACAACTTCACTAACAACAGAGGGATTAAAGCCATAAGCAAAATACTGTGCATACACCTACCAGAATGGCAGACATGAAAGACATAGTATCAAATATCAGCAGGATGTGGAGCAATGGAAAGCCTGGTATGCAACGGGGGGATGCAACCACTTCTGAAGCAATCGGGCCACAGATAGCGAAGTCCGTGCACAGAGACCCACAGTGCTCCTCCCAGTTGAACACAAACCCACCAGCCCTGCACCATGACACACGGACATGGACTTGCAGCCACAGGAGCCAAACCTGAAGGAACCTGAAGGCCATCACAGACGGATGCAGAAATGAACCATGCACGCTCCTATGAAGGAATATTCCACAGCAATGGAGTACATTTTGTTTAAAGGTAGTAAAACTATAAAAATTATTTTTTAAAGAAAACTATATTTACAAGATGAAAGAATCTATAATTCTGGCACCTAGGGATTGTCGAATGCTCCTAAAAATAGATTGCTGTGGAAATGTTTATTATAGGGAAATTGATATATTCTCTAGGAAGGACGGGGTGAATGGGCCTGCTACATTTTCTACATTGAAGACATGCACAGGTTTTGATTCTACGTCTGTTAAATCAAGTGGGACTTCACTGGATTTCTGCTACTGTGGAGATAATCAAATTCTGGGTAGGGGTCAGGAGAAAATTAGTCATAGGTGTTCTTGTGTAATAATTACTGTTGAAAGTGTAAATGATCCATTTACCAGTAAGACTGAGAATAGTATAACTGCTACATTACTTCATATGAGATGATCGTCTGTGCTATTGTTCCTGGAGCTCCAGTGAGTGAGTATTTTGAATGTGAAGTTCATCCAGATCTGAGGATGGACTAAATGGCTAAGTGTGATATGGCTAATAGAAATAATATGCCTACATTTATACTAATTACTGGATGAGATATGGGAAGAGGAATTCATGTTGTGAGAGCCAGGGTTAAGGCTAGCATTGGGGCAATAATATATAAATTGATGATGTTGATGGACATAGTGGTTCTTTAATAAGTAATTTGAATGCCTCAGCAATGGGTTGTAATCATCCATGGGGGCTGATGATTTTTGGTCCTTTCTGGATTTGTATATAGCCTAGGATTTTCCATTTAGTTAATATGAGGAATGCTATGGTGAATTAAATTGGGTAATTTGTGAAAGAATGTTGATTATAAACATATTCTTAGGAAGAGGACTTGAACCAGTGCAGAAAAAGTTTCATTTTTACATAATTACTGGGCTCTGCCAGCGTAACGAACCCTGTTCTACAGTAGGGTATGTATAAATTAACTGAATGTAGATTATATCATCATTTAGTTTGAAGACATTTTGTAAAGGAAGCCGTATTGCTCTTGTCCTTTCATACTGGAAGAAATCTGCTATAGACAGAAACCAACCAGGATGACTCCAGTCTGAACTCAGGTCACGTGAGACTTTAATCGTTGAACAAACAGACAATTAATAGCAGTTATACCGTTGAAATGTCGTGATCCAGCATCAAGGTCATAAACCATATTGCCCATATGAACTCCAGAATACAATTACACTGTTATCCCTAGTAAAACTTGTTTTACTGACCAGTGTTTTAGAAGAACAGGTGATAAAGCATTTTGACTAGCTGGCCTAAATTTTAATCACTCAGAAGTGGTTTTATTCTCCAAAAAATAAATGGCACACGGGATCAAGACACACCGGCTTCAGTAGTTGTGGCGTGCAGACTCAGTAGTTGTGGCCCACTGGCTTAGTTGTTCCGTGGCACGTGAGATCTTCCCGGACCGGGGATCGAACCGGGTCCCCTGCATTGGCAGGCGAATTCTTAATCACTGCATCACCGGGCAAGTCCCAGATTCACAGTCTCCCTTTTAATATACCTTAAGCCCAAAGAATCCATGGAAAATTGTTAGAGAAAATAAGGCAATAAATATTGTAAGGACTATAACAGAAGCATATAGTACACAGTTCATATAGACACATCCCAAGCAGTTACAAAGTATATTAAAAGGGAGGCTGCAATTTTAAAAGAATAAGAAAAATTATACCCACAAACTCCCAATCTTTCCTGAAACGTTGCAATCTGAAACCCTATTGTAGGAAGCAGAAGATTCCAGGAGACATTCTACAAATGAAGGACTCCAAACCCTGTGGTTGGATAAGGAATTCTGGAAGGAAGGTATCCTCACCCAAGGAGAGCAGGTTCCTATACTTCTCTAACATCACATCCCTGTACAATTCCCATTGATCTTGGTCCACGCATTCTCACTCCTCTTGACAGAAATCTATGGCCACATCCTGGAATGTCAGCAGTCCCTGAAATTAAACGTACACATGCCATGTGGCCACGGGAAGAGTTCATAATATGACCCAAGAAGAAAACAGCAAGTGAAGAGAAGGTTTTAATTTAGAAGAGTGTCTTCAATTATCCACTAATACATATATATATATATATATATATATATATATATATATATATATATATATTATTTTTTTACAAAGTAACTTTCTCTACCTTATTTCTAACTACAAGAAAAGAGTATGGCATGTGATCCACAAAACCAGTATAGAGACTATACTTGTCTGGCAAAGAAATGATAAAATGATGGTTTCAACACAGGCATGTGCATTTTTGAGTGTTTTATTTATATCAAACTGGATAAAATGTGTGTATTTCTCATAGAGAAAAGACCTGTCGAGGTAGAAATGTACCTTTCAACTATTCATGGGTACACGAGTACACTGGGGAGATTGTAAAAGTGCAGATTGTGATTCAGTAGGTCCGGTGGGCCTGAGTTCTATTTTTTTAACAAGCTCATTTTTAACTAGTGATGCCACAGTCTCTGATTCATTAACCACAACTGTGAATATCAGAGACATAATTAGAAAGGTAAAAATTCATATTTAATTTTGAACTTAAAGTGTTTTATGGATTTTACACCTTTAATAGAATAGTGAGCACAGCAGCAACAATCATTTGTGAGTATTTACTATAGACTGTGTATCTTTCTAATTTTTTTGTGTAGGATTCCAGGAAAAAGGCCTGGGCTGCGGCCACAATGGGCATGGCCCCCAGGCCGGGTCGCCCCTCCATGACCCCCGACGGGGCCCTGCGCTCCTGGCGGCTCCCTCCCCCGCCGCCCCGCTCCCTCCCGGAAGGCCTCGGGGCAGAGCGGTCCCACCCACTGCGCGCTGAACAGAGCCCGCGTTTCCTCAGAGCTGGAACTCCCGGCTCAGGCGGGGTCTCTTCCCTCCGCCTTCACGGAACTGCCCCGCAGCCCGAGGGGAGGGCGACCTCACTGAGGCTGCCGGCTCTGGAGGTGCCCCGGCGGCCGAAGCCATGACAGTCGCGGGGACGGCGGGCTGGGTAAGTGGGCGCCGACCCTCCGCCTGGTCCGGTGCCCGGGCGGCAGCACAAGACCAGCTTCTGAGGGGCAGGGGTTCGCTGCCACCCGCCGCTGCTGTGCAGAAAGAGCGGCCTCCAGCGTCTGGTCCCCGGGAACTTCGGTCCGTCCTCTCGCCCCTGCCCTCGTCCTGGCTCGTGAGGCCTGTTGGGCGTGAGGAGGGGGTCGGCCTGAGCGTCCTGAGGGGAAACGGGGCAAGGGAGGCTCAGGGTCCGGCTGCAGCGTCAGCGCCCCTCTTCCCGACTGCGGGGAAAGCGGCTGAAAACTCCTCCCGAGGCGCGCAGGCCCCTTATTCAGCCGAGTCCCTCTGCGCTCCTTCCTCCCTGAGCTAAAGTACCGGGGGGAGGGGACAGGGCAGGGAACTGGCGCAGGTAATGGGGAATATCAAAAGGTGATTGTTAACTAAGGAAAACCAGCTCTCCCAAGGTGAGGAATGCGGCGCTTTTCTTTGCCTGGGCTCACTGAATTCCTTCCTTTGATATGCACCTCAGCTCTCTGGGGCCTGCATTCTGTATTTGCATATCCTGAGTGCCTCAGGGCCCGCCGGCTCACATTGGAGGGCTGCAAGTGCTGAAGACTGTGACATCCTTTGTTTACTGATAGGGCAAGAACTATTCCATTTCTCACAGGCTTGAGGGGCAGACAGTGGAAAAAAGTCAGAGAATCTCACTCGGCCTGTACTTTGGTTTACATATAGATAATATTTATACTTAACTGTGCTAATAGAGGTTCTCAAGTCCAATCAACTTGTACTACTGCCCTCTATGTATCAATTTCATCAATATCATAAGATAAATGCCTATAGAATTGACTTAATCCATTTAAATAGGATAAAGATTTTTAAAGGAAATATAATAGAAATATAACAACAAAACCTTTACCACTAAAGGCTGGGTCTGGAACACCCTAAATAAATGTTCCATTGTTACAATATTGAAAGATGTAGTCAATAGAAATATCAACAAAAATGACAAATAATAAGGGTAGCAGAATGTTGAAATGTTCTATCTTTATCATTAAAGTGGCAGAAAATCATTTATTAGTAGGCACTGGGGGCAGAAGATGCCTGATTTTATATCTGTGTCATATTTGTGCAGTTGTTTCAACAAGTAACTTAAAGACAAAATGGAAAAACAAGGAGGTTTGTGCCTGAGATCATGTTGATGTGAAACCAGGGATGGCCACCTTGTGCCAGGTGAGTTAAGTTTACCTGGCAGGTAGACCGCAGAGCTCCTGGGAAGCAAGGGTTGGAATTTTTCTGCTGGGTGCCCCTTAGGTTCTGTGACTTGACTGACTGTGAGTCATGTTTCGGGAAAGACCTGATCACAGGAAAAGGGTGGGAATAGAGTGATTTGGGGAGCAGCTAACAACATTCATCACAGCTCACGGCCTGAATGAATTTTAAAGAAACAGGAAAACAAATGCTTCTTATGGAATCAGAGAATGTGAGGGCTGGACAATCCCAGAAAAGGAGGAACACCCATCCCATTTTCCAGATGACAAAACAGAGGTCCAGCAAGGTGAAATCACTCACCCAAGTTGCACCCGTCTCTCCTCCCCACTACGTGGTTCATGAAAGCAGGACTCTTCCTGTCTTGATCACTGCTGAACCCCAAAAAGGGCCAGGCATCTAGCAGCTGCTCCAAAAATTTGCGTTGACGGTAGGAACAATGCTATTTCTTTCTTTCTCACTCTTATTCAGGATTGTGCCAAGAACTCCCCAGGTTGCAATGTAATTCGATAAATGTAAATATTAATTGAGTTTTGTTGTGATGAGGACTTAGGCTTTGAAGGTAACAGACTTGGTTCAGATCTTGGTTCTGCCACTCCATAGCTGTTTGGCTTTGGGAAAATTACTAAACCTCTGTGAGATTATTTCCTCCTTTGTAAAGTGGGGATAAATCTATCTGAGCCAGCAGAGCACCTGCATGAGAGATGTGCACTAAATATTGGTCTTTCTCACTCTCCTACGCCATCTCTCTGTTCTTCCCAGAGAAGCTGTACAGAAGGATATAGTACTTTTGTTTAAAATAGTTAACTAATTAATTTGTTTTTGGCTGCGTTGGGTCTTCGTTGCTATGCGCAGGCTTTCTCTAGTTGCGGCAAGCGGGGGCTACTCTTTGTTGCGGTGCGCGGGCTTCTCATTGCGGTGGCTTCTCTTGCTAGCCTTAACCCCAATGCTAGCCTTAACCCTGGCTCTCACAACATGAATTCCTCTTCCCATATCTTATCCACTAATTAATATAAATGTAGGCATATTATTTCTATTAGACACATCACACCTAGCCATTTACTCCATCCTCAGATCTGGATGAACTTCACATTCATAATACACACTCACTGGAGCTCTAGGAACAATAGCACAGACAATCATCTCATATGAAGTAATGTAGCAGTTATTCTATTCTCAGTCTTACTGATAAATAGATCATTTACACTTTCAACAGTAATTATTACACAAGAACACCTATGACTAATTTTCTCCTGACCCCTACCCAGAATTTGATTATCTCCGCAGTAGCAGAAATCCAATGAAGCCCCACTTGATTTAACGGAAGTAGCATCAAAACCTGTATATGTCTTCAATGTAGAAAATGTAGCAGGCCCATTCACCCCGTCCCTCCTAGAGAATATGTCAATTTCCCTATAATAAACATTTCCACAGCAATCTATTTTTAGGAGCATTCGACAGTCCCTAGGTGCCAGAATTATATACAGCCCAAGTCATCATTAAAGCACATCTAACAATCTCCTTTCTATGAATTTGAGCCTCCTACCTACAATTTTGATATGATCAACGCATACATCTCTTATGAAAAGTTTTTTTACGACTAACATTAACCTTATGTATATGAGAGTTTTCACTACTTGTCATCATACCAGGCAACCCACCACAAATTTAAGAAATATGTCTGACAAAAGAGTTTCTTTGATAGAGTAAATCATAGAGGTTTCAATGCTCTTATTCCTGGAATTGAATTCTTCCTAATAATTTTACATTCTCCATGCTACCTACCACATTACACCACATGCTATATAGTAAAGTTCTCTAAGTAAGCTTCAGGCCCATACCCCCAAAATATTTTTGTATATCCTTCCTGTGCTAATAAACTCTCATTGTTTTTACCATCATTCTACTGACCATTTTCTCAGGAAATATAATTGTATAACAAGCTCACACTGGTTAATGGTATCCCCATTCTAATAAAACACATGAACCCATAACCTACAGAAGCATCCAACAAATATTTCCTAAAACAGTCCACCACATCAATACTACTTATAATGGCTATTATCATTAATCTAATATACTCTGGTCAAAGAGCACAATGAATAACAAGAATCTTTAATCCAGCAGCATCCACCCTCATGACAATCGCCCTTGTCACAAAAGTAGGACTTTCCCCATTTCACTTCTGATTGCCTGAAGTCACACGAGGCATCCCATGAACAGCAGACCTGATGCTATCAACATGACAAAATTGCAACCCTATCAGTTTTATACCACATGTCACCATCCATCAACCTAAATATACTATTAATCATAGTGATATTATAAATCATAGCTGGAGGCTGAGGCCGACTTCGCCATACTCACCTGGAAAATATTACACCCTCCTCATCAATTGCCCATATAGGATGAATAACAGCTATTATAATGTATATTCAGATCATAACAATCCTAAACATACTAATTTATATCATAACAACACTATCTTCTTCTTATTTATGCCTAGATCATGTACTACAAGAGTATCATTATCACACACATGAGATAAAACACCTCCCATCACAATCATTTTCCTCACCATTACAGTATCATTAGGACATCGCCCATCACTATCAGGCTTTCTACCCAAATGAATAATTATCCAAGAGATAACACAAACGACAACATCATTCTACCAACACTAATAGCCATCATAGCAGTCCTCAGCATATATTTCTACTTGCAGCTAACATACTCCACATCACTAACTATATTCCCTTCATTAAACAACACAAACACAAAACAATTTGAACATACAAAGAAATAACCTTCCTATCATTACCAATCATAATACCCACACGGTTACTACACACAACACCCATTCTATCGGTGCTGGACTAGGAATTTAGGTTAGTTCAGACCAAGAGCTTTCAAAACCCTAAACAAGTGAAATTTACTTAATTCCTAAAAATAAGGATTGCAAGACTTTATTCTACATCAATTAAATGTAAAGCAAACACTGTATTGAAGCCAAATCTTTACGAGATTGATGAGTTTTAACCCCAGGAAACTTTAGTTAACAGGCAAATCCTCTAGTCAACTGGCTTCAGTCTACTTCTCCTTCATTTGAGAAAGAAAAAAAGAAAAAAAAAAAAAACGGCAGGATAATCACTGGCAGAATTGAAGCTGCTTCTCTGAAGTTAGAATTGAATGTGTTGATTCACCACAGGGTTTGCCAGAAAGAGGGCTCAAACTCTGTCTTTAGATTTACAGTCTAATGCTAACTCAGTCATTTTACCTCTGTTCATACACTGCTGATTATTTTCAACAAATCACAAAGATATCGGCATTTTATATTTACTATTTGGTGCTTGAGCTGGAATAGCAGGCAGCACCTTAATTATATTAATCCAGGCTGAGCTATGCTGACCTGGACCGCTACTTGGAGATGCCCAAATCTGAAAGGTTGTCATAACAGTCCCTGCACTTGTAATAGTTTTCTTTATAGCTGTACCCGTTATGATTGCAGGCTTTGAAAACTGACCTGGGCCACTAATAACTCGGACACCTGAAGTAGCATTTCCCCCAATAAATCATTTAAACTTTTGACTACTTCCCCCATCATTCTTACTCCTACTCATATCACCAATAGTAGAAGCTGGTTCTGGTACCAGTGGGACCGTGTATTCAGCTCTAGCCTGCAATCTGGCTCATGCAGTAGCCTCTGTCGACCTAACTGTTTTCTCCTTACATTTAGCAGGTGTCTCCTCAATTCTTGCTATTATTACTTTTATTACTATAGTCTTTTTTTTTTTTACTATAGTCTTTAATACAAAACCAGCAGTCATATCCCAATACCAAACATCATTATTTGTTTAATCTTCCCCAACTATAGCCATATTACTATAATTACCAATCTCAGTCCAAGCAGCCAGAATTGCCATGCTGTTAAGAGATAGATATCTAAACATTACTTTCTTTGAACCTGCAGGAGGAGACCGAATCCTATACCAACACCTCTTTTGATACTTTGCTCACCCTGAAGTCTGTATTCATGGCCTAACAGGGTTTGTTATAAACTCACATATCATTACATACTATTTAGGACAAAAATTGCCTTTCAGCTATCTGGGAATAGTATGAGTCATGTCCACTGGTTTTTTAGGAGTTCTCTTGTGGGCCCATCATATGTTTACCATAGGGATAGCTGTGGACTCAGGAGCATACTTTGCATCAGCTACCGTAATTACTTCTATCCCTACAGGAGTAAAAGTATCTAGCTGATTAGCAACTCTTTATTTAATTTTTCTTTTTCTTCTCTTTTTTTTTTTTTTGGCTGAGTTGGGTCTTGCTTGCTGCGCATGGGCTTTCTCTGGTTGCGGTGAGCGGCAGCTACTCTTCGTTGCGGTGTGCGGCCCTTTCATTGCAGTGGCTTCTCTTGTTGCAGAGCACGGCCTCTAGGCGCGTGGGCTTCAGTAGTTGTGGCTTGTGGGCTCTAGAGGGCAGGCTCAGTAGTTGTGGCACACGGGCTTTTTGCTCCGCGGCATGTGGAATCTTCCCAGACAAGGGCTCGAACCCGTGTCCCCTGCATTAGCAGGCGAATTCTTAACCACTGCGTCACCAGGGAAGTCCCTGGTTAGCAACTGTTCACGGAGGGAATACTATATGACCTCCCACTATATTATGAGTTTTAGGCTTTAGGTTTTCTTTTTACAGTAGGTGGTTTGACAGGAATCATCTTAGCCAACTCATCCCCAGACATTGTCCTCCAGGATACATACTATGTAGTAGCACACTTCCATGACCTAATGTCCATGGGAGCAGTCTTCACTATTATAGGAGGCTTCCTACACTGATTCCCACTATTCTCAGGTTATACAGTTAACTCAGCATGAGCAAAAATTCACTTCACAAGTATATTTGTAGTAGTAAATATGACTTCCTGCAGCACTTTCGTGGCCTCTCAGGGATGTCACTACGTTAGTCTGAGTACCCTGAGGCACACACAACATGAAATATTTTGTCTTTAGGCTCATTCATCTCAGTAGCAGCAGTAATGCTAATAATCTTCATACTTTGAAAAGCATTTGTGTCTAAACAAGAAGTCTTAGCAGTGGAAATTGCTACTCCTAACCTAGAATGGTTACACGGATGTCCTCCACCATATCCTACGTTTCAAGATCCTACCTATGTAAATGTAAAATAAGGAAGGACTCAAGTCCTTTTCAACCAGTTTCAAGCCAACACCATAACAATTATGTCTTCCTCAATAAATGAGATAAAAGTAAAAAGTGATGTAGCTTTGTCAAAGTTAAATGATAGGCTAAAATCCTGTATATCACTAAGGCATATCAATTTCATCTAGGCTCTCAAGATACAACATCACCGATTATGGAAGAACTTTTACATTTTCTTCGTCACACATTAATAGTGATTTTTAAAATAAGTTCTCTAGTCCTCTATATCATTTCACTAATATTGACATCTAAACTCATATGCATACAATAGATGCACAGGTAGAGAAAATGTGAACAATTTACTAGCTATTATTGTAATCTTAATTGCCCTATCATCATTGTGAATCCTTTACATGATACATGAAATCAATAACTCTTCCCAAACCATAAAAAACTATGGGTCAGTAATGATACTGAAGCTACAAATCCACAGATTACGAAGATTTAAATGTTGACTCCTCTGTAATCCCCACATCAGAGCTAAAACCAGGAGCATAATGACTAATAGAAGTCAACAACCGAGTAGTTAGGGATAGTCATTGAATATTAGTTTCATCTGAAATTGTTGTACACTCCGGAGTTGTTCCTTCTCAGGCCTAAAAGGAGCTGCTATCCCAGGACGCCTAACTTAAAGAATCCTAATATCAACAGGACCAGGCCTATGTTGTGGACAAGAGAGCTCGTTTTCCTGAGTTCAAAGACAGGACAGAGGGATATGGCTGAGATATGGGGTGAATCTGCAGCCCATGGGGATGCACTCTCCAAGCTCCAGTATAGGAATGGGGCCTCTAGGGTCCCAGGCCACCCACCACGCCCTCTGGAGCAGGATCTGGGCAACATTCCCTGTCAGTGATGAGGCAGCCCTAGCACTTGTCACGCCCCGATGTCGTGTCCTATGTGGGCCCCATGCTCTTGGCACCACACCCCACACTCTGCAGGTCCATGCTACAGGGTCCTTCATGCCTCAGGAGTAGAGACCACACAGCAAGCAGTTCCCTCCCCAACCAGCAGGAGGAGGGGAGGAGAGCAGGGGCACCAGGGGACTCTCACTCAGACAACAACACCCCAGCGGTGCCAGCGGGGACAGTGATGATGCAGATGAGGCACAGACCAAGAGATGGGACCAGAGGACCCAAAAGGCAGCTGGTCAGGTCCTGGCTCACCTGCACCCCGGACACCTTTGTCCCGCATACACCCCCTTCCTCATACACCCTCTCCTTAAATGCAGATTCTTCAGATGCGAACAGGCAGAGCTTCAGACTGAAAGTCAGCTCTTCCAAAATGACCCGTCAGCAAACACTGCAGGATTCCACTCCAGTGGGTGCCCTGGAGTCGACAACTCAGGGACTGAAGTGGATGTCGGTGCCAGGGGCAGTGGGAGGGAATGGGGAATGAGACTTTCATGGTTGTGGAATTTTGGTTTTGCAAGATGAATAGTTCTAGGGATGGTGGTGATGGCTCCACGAGAAAGTGAATCTATCTGATGCCTCAGAAACGTGCACTTAAAATGGTGATGATGGTAAAGGGTATGTGACGTGTGTTTTATTTCACTTAAAATAAATTCTTAAAATAATGTCTTGTTAACTGAGATTCCATTTCGACTCCCCTTCATCACAAATGTCGGAGGCCCAGACACAGTCCCCTACCTTAGGGGCCATCACGGTACCCTCACAGAGCATGTGGGAGACCATTCTTTGGGGGGCCTAGTCTGTGCTCACCTGACCTCTGTCCAGGGGGACCCAGGCAGTGGTGACCCCCATAGACTAGACATATGATATGCTATAGTATTAGTATGATACTACCAAGTGTTGTCACTCACCGGAACACAGAGCAGCAACCCACTCAAACATGCCTGACCTCATATGATTTTGACAAGATGAAGAGAAGAAAAGGAACCACAGGTTAATCAGGACAACACCCTTAATGCAGAGGTTGGAAATCTCAAAGAGGACAGGACACACTGCAGGCAAAGAGCGCATATGCGGTCTCACCATCCATGTGATCCTGACTCATGCAGGTATGGTGAGACCCACACAGTCCCCTCACCCTATACCTGGGGTCACACATCCACACTCACCAGGGTGACCCACCTCCCCAGACCCCTCCACCTGGGTCACATGTCCACAGTCCCAGGGTGACCTCACCTCCCCAGACCCTGCACCTGGGGTCACACGTCCCCTTGGTCAGGACACCATGGCTCTGCAGGGGGCTCCCCCAATGTGGAAACAAGCTGGGTCCCTGGGACCTCCTGGGATGGGAAAAAGTGTCAGGTGGGTCTCCTTTCCCCACACTTGTCCCAGAGGAGTCCTCCTCTTCTCACTTTGGTTCTGTGTGATTTTAACTGTTTTTACAGCTTTCATACTAGAGTTGAACACACGACCCTGGTGCTGGCATGCTCAGTCCTTTCTCGCCTCACTTACATGTTGAGGAAATGCACAGGACAGCAGGGCTGAAAGCCGAGGGGCAGCTCTGGACTCTGCTGAGTAGGGACGGTAGACTGGAGGGAGAGCTCAGCAGCAGCCTCAGCTGTCACCCATCGGCCTTTTGCCCGATCTGCGTGCCCTGCAATCAATTCATCAGCTAAACCTGCTTCCCTATGCACCATGCACGTGCTGGTAAATTGGAATTATTGCCAGGTAGTCCTCCTGAGGATTCACCATGAGCCCCAGGGAAGGTGAACCTTGCAGGGATTAAGACTAAAGCCCCGACCATAGCACTGACCCTTGGGAGGACCAGGTCACCACACTCAGAAGAGAGGCTGTTACGTAGACAAGCCCACCTCAGCTCCAGACCCCAGACATCTAAGCACAGACATTCAGATGCAGGCACGGAGCTTCCCAGTACTGAGGCCAGGCCGGGTCTCTACCCAGGTCCCCATAGTCCTAGCGTACACAGAACATGGTCAGTTCTAAATCTTCTTATTATAGACAACACATGGTCAGCTCTAAACATAATCAGTAGACAGGACATGCAGAGGTCTAAATCTACCATGTAGACACAACTTGATCATGTTTAAACTAGCTTAGGGCTGATCTCATAGGGGGTACAGATCACACACATGGGTCTCTCATCTTTGGACACCCACATCAGGAAACTGAACAAAATCTTTGTCATTAAACATTTCAACAGGCAAAACAGAAATGTTCCCAATTTCTCTGGCCACCTGATGGTCAGGATCCACGGGCGAGCCACGAACTTCTTAGAGTGCAGCCCAGTCTGCTGCCAGGACACACAAGAAGTGGCCTGATTCCAGCCTCCCAGGCTTCCAGAAGGAGGCGGCCACACTGGAAGCCAGGTCAGGAGAGTCCTGCATGGTCCGGGCCGGGAGATCCGGTCTGTCCATTTGGCTGGCCGATTCCGGGCGGGGCGCTCAGGGCCTCTGAGAGCCCTGCACTCAGGTCCTGCTTCCCTGCAGCGTGTGCCTGTGCGTGTGCGTGTGCGTGTGCGTGTGTGTGTGTGTGTGTGTGTAGAGGGGGCGGTGGCTGACGGCTCCCATGGTTCCCAACCCGGGCACCGCGCTGTCTTCGAGGGGAGGCACGGGGAGAGGTAGGGGCACAGAAGCCGTTGGAGAGGAGAACCCACCGCGGAACTCCTTGCACACTGGCTCGCCCCACCCGGAGACCCGCCTGCCCATCGTGGGCCGCATGTCGCTCCCCAGTCCCCCACCCCCGAGGGCAGGGTGCCTGCTCTTTCAACAGCACAGGGTCTCACATGAAGGAGACCCAGTGGGGACTGTCAGCCCCCGACTCCTGATGTTGTGTTTGGGGAGAATGAACCCCCTTGACTGGGCGATGGGACCCTGTGAGGAAAGAGGTGGCGGCCCGATCCAAGTCGGGGCCTGGCTGAGATATGAGAAAACAGGAGCCAAAGCAAGACCTGGAGGCCAGGCCAACAGGAGGGACACCCCCAGCCTTGGTCGGGCTCTCCAACGGTGATATTGTTGCTTTAGGGGACCTGGGACAGGTGACTGAATGTAATGGGAGTCTAAACTGGACCCTGAATGGGGCTTAAAGAAGGTGTGAAGGATGTTACTGAGACAGTGACAGTCATTGGAATACAAACTCTGTGTCAGGATATCCTGCTCCATCCATTTAAATCCCTGAGACCTGTGACCTTTACGTGGCTACGCAGGATTGTTAGAGCAGCTGCGTGCGGATATACCTGGGGCACAATTCAGTCTGCAGCCAACTTGCAAGTGGTTCCAGCAAACACACAGGTGTGCGCACAGGCAGGCACAGCACACACACAAACATATGCACGTGCACAGCACAAATATATTCACACACTAGCATGTGAACACACATGCACCGATATGCCCATGCACACACTAATGTGTGCAAGTGCACATACCTATGCACATGCACAGCATATGTATGCAAACAGGCACATGCACACGCATAGCACACACTCAGGGAATAAAGTGAATCCGTAAAGCATTAATTCCTGAACACAAGTGAAGCTGACATGTATTTTCCCCTTTTCTTAGCCTTGATGTTTTCCACAACAAAAAGTTTAAGAAAAATGATAACGGCAAATGACCTTTGATTCATAGGACTTTCTGATTTTATTCCACAAATATTATGACAGTAGAAATGAATGTAGATATTACATGTGTCCACTAATGGATGAATGGAGAAGAAAAACACGGTCCATCAATACAAGGGAATGCTATTCAGCCTAAAAAGGAAGTCAGTTCTGACACAGGATGCAGCAGGGATGAACCTTGAGGGCATTATGCTCAGTGATGTAAGCTAGACACAAAAAAACAAACAGTGCTTGATCCACTCATACAAGGCCCCTAGAGCAGTCGGAAATATAGAGACATAAAGTAGGATGTTGAGGGCCAGAGGCTGAGGGAGGTACAATGGCGAGTGAGTGTTTAATGGGGACTGTTTCAATTTTGCAAGATGAAAAAGTTCTGGAGGATGATGGTGGTCAGGTTTGCACAACAGTGTGAATTACTTCCTGACCCTGAAATGTGCATTTAAAAATGGTTAAGATAATACATTTTATGTTATGTGTACCAGACCACAATTTTTAAAACTTTTCAAAAAACAACAGGAAATAGTCCATGAATACCACAAAATGTACAACTTCACTAACAACAGAGGGATTAAAGCCATAAGCAAAATACTGTGCATACACCTACCAGAATGGCAGACATGAAAGACATAGTATCAAATATCAGCAGGATGTGGAGCAATGGAAAGCCTGGTATGCAACGGGGGGATGCAACCACTTCTGAAGCAATCGGGCCACAGATAGCGAAGTCCGTGCACAGAGACCCACAGTGCTCCTCCCAGTTGAACACAAACCCACCAGCCCTGCACCATGACACACGGACATGGACTTGCAGCCACAGGAGCCAAACCTGAAGGAACCTGAAGGCCATCACAGACGGATGCAGAAATGAACCATGCACGCTCCTATGAAGGAATATTCCACAGCAATGGAGTACATTTTGTTTAAAGGTAGTAAAACTATAAAAATTATTTTTTAAAGAAAACTATATTTACAAGATGAAAGAATCTATAATTCTGGCACCTAGGGATTGTCGAATGCTCCTAAAAATAGATTGCTGTGGAAATGTTTATTATAGGGAAATTGATATATTCTCTAGGAAGGACGGGGTGAATGGGCCTGCTACATTTTCTACATTGAAGACATGCACAGGTTTTGATTCTACGTCTGTTAAATCAAGTGGGACTTCACTGGATTTCTGCTACTGTGGAGATAATCAAATTCTGGGTAGGGGTCAGGAGAAAATTAGTCATAGGTGTTCTTGTGTAATAATTACTGTTGAAAGTGTAAATGATCCATTTACCAGTAAGACTGAGAATAGTATAACTGCTACATTACTTCATATGAGATGATCGTCTGTGCTATTGTTCCTGGAGCTCCAGTGAGTGAGTATTTTGAATGTGAAGTTCATCCAGATCTGAGGATGGACTAAATGGCTAAGTGTGATATGGCTAATAGAAATAATATGCCTACATTTATACTAATTACTGGATGAGATATGGGAAGAGGAATTCATGTTGTGAGAGCCAGGGTTAAGGCTAGCATTGGGGCAATAATATATAAATTGATGATGTTGATGGACATAGTGGTTCTTTAATAAGTAATTTGAATGCCTCAGCAATGGGTTGTAATCATCCATGGGGGCTGATGATTTTTGGTCCTTTCTGGATTTGTATATAGCCTAGGATTTTCCATTTAGTTAATATGAGGAATGCTATGGTGAATTAAATTGGGTAATTTGTGAAAGAATGTTGATTATAAACATATTCTTAGGAAGAGGACTTGAACCAGTGCAGAAAAAGTTTCATTTTTACATAATTACTGGGCTCTGCCAGCGTAACGAACCCTGTTCTACAGTAGGGTATGTATAAATTAACTGAATGTAGATTATATCATCATTTAGTTTGAAGACATTTTGTAAAGGAAGCCGTATTGCTCTTGTCCTTTCATACTGGAAGAAATCTGCTATAGACAGAAACCAACCAGGATGACTCCAGTCTGAACTCAGGTCACGTGAGACTTTAATCGTTGAACAAACAGACAATTAATAGCAGTTATACCGTTGAAATGTCGTGATCCAGCATCAAGGTCATAAACCATATTGCCCATATGAACTCCAGAATACAATTACACTGTTATCCCTAGTAAAACTTGTTTTACTGACCAGTGTTTTAGAAGAACAGGTGATAAAGCATTTTGACTAGCTGGCCTAAATTTTAATCACTCAGAAGTGGTTTTATTCTCCAAAAAATAAATGGCACACGGGATCAAGACACACCGGCTTCAGTAGTTGTGGCGTGCAGACTCAGTAGTTGTGTCCCACTGGCTTAGTTGTTCCGTGGCACGTGAGATCTTCCCGGACCGGGGATCGAACCGGGTCCCCTGCATTGGCAGGCGAATTCTTAATCACTGCATCACCGGGCAAGTCCCAGATTCACAGTCTCCCTTTTAATATACCTTAAGCCCAAAGAATCCATGGAAAATTGTTAGAGAAAATAAGGCAATAAATATTGTAAGGACTATAACAGAAGCCTATAGTACACAGTTCATATAGACACATCCCAAGCAGTTACAAAGTATATTAAAAGGGAGGCTGCAATTTTAAAAGAATAAGAAAAATTATACCCACAAACTCCCAATCTTTCCTGAAACGTTGCAATCTGAAACCCTATTGTAGGAAGCAGAAGATTCCAGGAGACATTCTACAAATGAAGGACTCCAAACCCTGTGGTTGGATAAGGAATTCTGGAAGGAAGGTATCCTCACCCAAGGAGAGCAGGTTCCTATACTTCTCTAACATCACATCCCTGTACAATTCCCATTGATCTTGGTCCACGCATTCTCACTCCTCTTGACAGAAATCTATGGCCACATCCTGGAATGTCAGCAGTCCCTGAAATTAAACGTACACATGCCATGTGGCCACGGGAAGAGTTCATAATATGACCCAAGAAGAAAACAGCAAGTGAAGAGAAGGTTTTAATTTAGAAGAGTGTCTTCAATTATCCACTAATACATATATATATATATATATATATATATATATATATATATATATAATTATTTTTTTACAAAGTAACTTTCTCTACCTTATTTCTAACTACAAGAAAAGAGTATGGCATGTGATCCACAAAACCAGTATAGAGACTATACTTGTCTGGCAAAGAAATGATAAAATGATGGTTTCAACACAGGCATGTGCATTTTTGAGTGTTTTATTTATATCAAACTGGATAAAATGTGTGTATTTCTCATAGAGAAAAGACCTGTCGAGGTAGAAATGTACCTTTCAACTATTCATGGGTACACGAGTACACTGGGGAGATTGTAAAAGTGCAGATTGTGATTCAGTAGGTCCGGTGGGCCTGAGTTCTATTTTTTTAACAAGCTCATTTTTAACTAGTGATGCCACAGTCTCTGATTCATTAACCACAACTGTGAATATCAGAGACATAATTAGAAAGGTAAAAATTCATATTTAATTTTGAACTTAAAGTGTTTTATGGATTTTACACCTTTAATAGAATAGTGAGCACAGCAGCAACAATCATTTGTGAGTATTTACTATAGACTGTGTATCTTTCTAATTTTTTTGTGTAGGATTCCAGGAAAAAGGCCTGGGCTGCGGCCACAATGGGCATGGCCCCCAGGCCGGGTCGCCCCTCCATGACCCCCGACGGGGCCCTGCGCTCCTGGCGGCTCCCTCCCCCGCCGCCCCGCTCCCTCCCGGAAGGCCTCGGGGCAGAGCGGTCCCACCCACTGCGCGCTGAACAGAGCCCGCGTTTCCTCAGAGCTGGAACTCCCGGCTCAGGCGGGGTCTCTTCCCTCCGCCTTCACGGAACTGCCCCGCAGCCCGAGGGGAGGGCGACCTCACTGAGGCTGCCGGCTCTGGAGGTGCCCCGGCGGCCGAAGCCATGACAGTCGCGGGGACGGCGGGCCGGGTAAGTGGGCGCCGACCCTCCGCCTGGTCCGGTGCCCGGGCGGCAGCACAAGACCAGCTTCTGAGGGGCAGGGGTTCGCTGCCACCCGCCGCTGCTGTGCAGAAAGAGCGGCCTCCAGCGTCTGGTCCCCGGGAACTTCGGTCCGTCCTCTCGCCCCTGCCCTCGTCCTGGCTCGTGAGGCCTGTTGGGCGTGAGGAGGGGGTCGGCCTGAGCGTCCTGAGGGGAAACGGGGCAAGGGAGGCTCAGGGTCCGGCTGCAGCGTCAGCGCCCCTCTTCCCGACTGCGGGGAAAGCGGCTGAAAACTCCTCCCGAGGCGCGCAGGCCCCTTATTCAGCCGAGTCCCTCTGCGCTCCTTCCTCCCTGAGCTAAAGTACCGGGGGGAGGGGACAGGGCAGGGAACTGGCGCAGGTAATGGGGAATATCAAAAGGTGATTGTTAACTAAGGAAAACCAGCTCTCCCAAGGTGAGGAATGCGGCGCTTTTCTTTGCCTGGGCTCACTGAATTCCTTCCTTTGATATGCACCTCAGCTCTCTGGGGCCTGCATTCTGTATTTGCATATCCTGAGTGCCTCAGGGCCCGCCGGCTCACATTGGAGGGCTGCAAGTGCTGAAGACTGTGACATCCTTTGTTTACTGATAGGGCAAGAACTATTCCATTTCTCACAGGCTTGAGGGGCAGACAGTGGAAAAAAGTCAGAGAATCTCACTCGGCCTGTACTTTGGTTTACATATAGATAATATTTATACTTAACTGTGCTAATAGAGGTTCTCAAGTCCAATCAACTTGTACTACTGCCCTCTATGTATCAATTTCATCAATATCATAAGATAAATGCCTATAGAATTGACTTAATCCATTTAAATAGGATAAAGATTTTTAAAGGAAATATAATAGAAATATAACAACAAAACCTTTACCACTAAAGGCTGGGTCTGGAACACCCTAAATAAATGTTCCATTGTTACAATATTGAAAGATGTAGTCAATAGAAATATCAACAAAAATGACAAATAATAAGGGTAGCAGAATGTTGAAATGTTCTATCTTTATCATTAAAGTGGCAGAAAATCATTTATTAGTAGGCACTGGGGGCAGAAGATGCCTGATTTTATATCTGTGTCATATTTGTGCAGTTGTTTCAACAAGTAACTTAAAGACAAAATGGAAAAACAAGGAGGTTTGTGCCTGAGATCATGTTGATGTGAAACCAGGGATGGCCACCTTGTGCCAGGTGAGTTAAGTTTACCTGGCAGGTAGACCGCAGAGCTCCTGGGAAGCAAGGGTTGGAATTTTTCTGCTGGGTGCCCCTTAGGTTCTGTGACTTGACTGACTGTGAGTCATGTTTCGGGAAAGACCTGATCACAGGAAAAGGGTGGGAATAGAGTGATTTGGGGAGCAGCTAACAACATTCATCACAGCTCACGGCCTGAATGAATTTTAAAGAAACAGGAAAACAAATGCTTCTTATGGAATCAGAGAATGTGAGGGCTGGACAATCCCAGAAAAGGAGGAACACCCATCCCATTTTCCAGATGACAAAACAGAGGTCCAGCAAGGTGAAATCACTCACCCAAGTTGCACCCGTCTCTCCTCCCCACTACGTGGTTCATGAAAGCAGGACTCTTCCTGTCTTGATCACTGCTGAACCCCAAAAAGGGCCAGGCATCTAGCAGCTGCTCCAAAAATTTGCGTTGACGGTAGGAACAATGCTATTTCTTTCTTTCTCACTCTTATTCAGGATTGTGCCAAGAACTCCCCAGGTTGCAATGTAATTCGATAAATGTAAATATTAATTGAGTTTTGTTGTGATGAGGACTTAGGCTTTGAAGGTAACAGACTTGGTTCAGATCTTGGTTCTGCCACTCCATAGCTGTTTGGCTTTGGGAAAATTACTAAACCTCTGTGAGATTATTTCCTCCTTTGTAAAGTGGGGATAAATCTATCTGAGCCAGCAGAGCACCTGCATGAGAGATGTGCACTAAATATTGGTCTTTCTCACTCTCCTACGCCATCTCTCTGTTCTTCCCAGAGAAGCTGTACAGAAGGATATAGTACTTTTGTTTAAAATAGTTAACTAATTAATTTGTTTTTGGCTGCGTTGGGTCTTCGTTGCTATGCGCAGGCTTTCTCTAGTTGCGGCAAGCGGGGGCTACTCTTTGTTGCGGTGCGCGGGCTTCTCATTGCGGTGGCTTCTCTTGCTAGCCTTAACCCCAATGCTAGCCTTAACCCTGGCTCTCACAACATGAATTCCTCTTCCCATATCTTATCCACTAATTAATATAAATGTAGGCATATTATTTCTATTAGACACATCACACCTAGCCATTTACTCCATCCTCAGATCTGGATGAACTTCACATTCATAATACACACTCACTGGAGCTCTAGGAACAATAGCACAGACAATCATCTCATATGAAGTAATGTAGCAGTTATTCTATTCTCAGTCTTACTGATAAATAGATCATTTACACTTTCAACAGTAATTATTACACAAGAACACCTATGACTAATTTTCTCCTGACCCCTACCCAGAATTTGATTATCTCCGCAGTAGCAGAAATCCAATGAAGCCCCACTTGATTTAACGGAAGTAGCATCAAAACCTGTATATGTCTTCAATGTAGAAAATGTAGCAGGCCCATTCACCCCGTCCCTCCTAGAGAATATGTCAATTTCCCTATAATAAACATTTCCACAGCAATCTATTTTTAGGAGCATTCGACAGTCCCTAGGTGCCAGAATTATATACAGCCCAAGTCATCATTAAAGCACATCTAACAATCTCCTTTCTATGAATTTGAGCCTCCTACCTACAATTTTGATATGATCAACGCATACATCTCTTATGAAAAGTTTTTTTACGACTAACATTAACCTTATGTATATGAGAGTTTTCACTACTTGTCATCATACCAGGCAACCCACCACAAATTTAAGAAATATGTCTGACAAAAGAGTTTCTTTGATAGAGTAAATCATAGAGGTTTCAATGCTCTTATTCCTGGAATTGAATTCTTCCTAATAATTTTACATTCTCCATGCTACCTACCACATTACACCACATGCTATATAGTAAAGTTCTCTAAGTAAGCTTCAGGCCCATACCCCCAAAATATTTTTGTATATCCTTCCTGTGCTAATAAACTCTCATTGTTTTTACCATCATTCTACTGACCATTTTCTCAGGAAATATAATTGTATAACAAGCTCACACTGGTTAATGGTATCCCCATTCTAATAAAACACATGAACCCATAACCTACAGAAGCATCCAACAAATATTTCCTAAAACAGTCCACCACATCAATACTACTTATAATGGCTATTATCATTAATCTAATATACTCTGGTCAAAGAGCACAATGAATAACAAGAATCTTTAATCCAGCAGCATCCACCCTCATGACAATCGCCCTTGTCACAAAAGTAGGACTTTCCCCATTTCACTTCTGATTGCCTGAAGTCACACGAGGCATCCCATGAACAGCAGACCTGATGCTATCAACATGACAAAATTGCAACCCTATCAGTTTTATACCACATGTCACCATCCATCAACCTAAATATACTATTAATCATAGTGATATTATAAATCATAGCTGGAGGCTGAGGCCGACTTCGCCATACTCACCTGGAAAATATTACACCCTCCTCATCAATTGCCCATATAGGATGAATAACAGCTATTATAATGTATATTCAGATCATAACAATCCTAAACATACTAATTTATATCATAACAACACTATCTTCTTCTTATTTATGCCTAGATCATGTACTACAAGAGTATCATTATCACACACATGAGATAAAACACCTCCCATCACAATCATTTTCCTCACCATTACAGTATCATTAGGACATCGCCCATCACTATCAGGCTTTCTACCCAAATGAATAATTATCCAAGAGATAACTCAAACGACAACATCATTCTACCAACACTAATAGCCATCATAGCAGTCCTCAGCATATATTTCTACTTGCAGCTAACATACTCCACATCACTAACTATATTCCCTTCATTAAACAACACAAACACAAAACAATTTGAACATACAAAGAAATAACCTTCCTATCATTACCAATCATAATACCCACACGGTTACTACACACAACACCCATTCTATCGGTGCTGGACTAGGAATTTAGGTTAGTTCAGACCAAGAGCTTTCAAAACCCTAAACAAGTGAAATTTACTTAATTCCTAAAAATAAGGATTGCAAGACTTTATTCTACATCAATTAAATGTAAAGCAAACACTGTATTGAAGCCAAATCTTTACGAGATTGATGAGTTTTAACCCCAGGAAACTTTAGTTAACAGGCAAATCCTCTAGTCAACTGGCTTCAGTCTACTTCTCCTTCATTTGAGAAAGAAAAAAAGAAAAAAAAAAAAAACGGCAGGATAATCACTGGCAGAATTGAAGCTGCTTCTCTGAAGTTAGAATTGAATGTGTTGATTCACCACAGGGTTTGCCAGAAAGAGGGCTCAAACTCTGTCTTTAGATTTACAGTCTAATGCTAACTCAGTCATTTTACCTCTGTTCATACACTGCTGATTATTTTCAACAAATCACAAAGATATCGGCATTTTATATTTACTATTTGGTGCTTGAGCTGGAATAGCAGGCAGCACCTTAATTATATTAATCCAGGCTGAGCTATGCTGACCTGGACCGCTACTTGGAGATGCCCAAATCTGAAAGGTTGTCATAACAGTCCCTGCACTTGTAATAGTTTTCTTTATAGCTGTACCCGTTATGATTGCAGGCTTTGAAAACTGACCTGGGCCACTAATAACTCGGACACCTGAAGTAGCATTTCCCCCAATAAATCATTTAAACTTTTGACTACTTCCCCCATCATTCTTACTCCTACTCATATCACCAATAGTAGAAGCTGGTTCTGGTACCAGTGGGACCGTGTATTCAGCTCTAGCCTGCAATCTGGCTCATGCAGTAGCCTCTGTCGACCTAACTGTTTTCTCCTTACATTTAGCAGGTGTCTCCTCAATTCTTGCTATTATTACTTTTATTACTATAGTCTTTTTTTTTTTTACTATAGTCTTTAATACAAAACCAGCAGTCATATCCCAATACCAAACATCATTATTTGTTTAATCTTCCCCAACTATAGCCATATTACTATAATTACCAATCTCAGTCCAAGCAGCCAGAATTGCCATGCTGTTAAGAGATAGATATCTAAACATTACTTTCTTTGAACCTGCAGGAGGAGACCGAATCCTATACCAACACCTCTTTTGATACTTTGCTCACCCTGAAGTCTGTATTCATGGCCTAACAGGGTTTGTTATAAACTCACATATCATTACATACTATTTAGGACAAAAATTGCCTTTCAGCTATCTGGGAATAGTATGAGTCATGTCCACTGGTTTTTTAGGAGTTCTCTTGTGGGCCCATCATATGTTTACCATAGGGATAGCTGTGGACTCAGGAGCATACTTTGCATCAGCTACCGTAATTACTTCTATCCCTACAGGAGTAAAAGTATCTAGCTGATTAGCAACTCTTTATTTAATTTTTCTTTTTCTTCTCTTTTTTTTTTTTTGGCTGAGTTGGGTCTTGCTTGCTGCGCATGGGCTTTCTCTGGTTGCGGTG
The DNA here is from genome assembly GCF_965194825.1 of Balaenoptera physalus. NCBI lineage: Eukaryota > Metazoa > Chordata > Mammalia > Artiodactyla > Balaenopteridae > Balaenoptera > Balaenoptera physalus. The sequence continues at coordinate 29,306 of NW_028125098.1, forward strand.
AGCGGCAGCTACTCTTCGTTGCGGTGTGCGGCCCTTTCATTGCAGTGGCTTCTCTTGTTGCAGAGCACGGCCTCTAGGCGCGTGGGCTTCAGTAGTTGTGGCTTGTGGGCTCTAGAGGGCAGGCTCAGTAGTTGTGGCACACGGGCTTTTTGCTCCGCGGCATGTGGAATCTTCCCAGACAAGGGCTCGAACCCGTGTCCCCTGCATTAGCAGGCGAATTCTTAACCACTGCGTCACCAGGGAAGTCCCTGGTTAGCAACTGTTCACGGAGGGAATACTATATGACCTCCCACTATATTATGAGTTTTAGGCTTTAGGTTTTCTTTTTACAGTAGGTGGTTTGACAGGAATCATCTTAGCCAACTCATCCCCAGACATTGTCCTCCAGGATACATACTATGTAGTAGCACACTTCCATGACCTAATGTCCATGGGAGCAGTCTTCACTATTATAGGAGGCTTCCTACACTGATTCCCACTATTCTCAGGTTATACAGTTAACTCAGCATGAGCAAAAATTCACTTCACAAGTATATTTGTAGTAGTAAATATGACTTCCTGCAGCACTTTCGTGGCCTCTCAGGGATGTCACTACGTTAGTCTGAGTACCCTGAGGCACACACAACATGAAATATTTTGTCTTTAGGCTCATTCATCTCAGTAGCAGCAGTAATGCTAATAATCTTCATACTTTGAAAAGCATTTGTGTCTAAACAAGAAGTCTTAGCAGTGGAAATTGCTACTCCTAACCTAGAATGGTTACACGGATGTCCTCCACCATATCCTACGTTTCAAGATCCTACCTATGTAAATGTAAAATAAGGAAGGACTCAAGTCCTTTTCAACCAGTTTCAAGCCAACACCATAACAATTATGTCTTCCTCAATAAATGAGATAAAAGTAAAAAGTGATGTAGCTTTGTCAAAGTTAAATGATAGGCTAAAATCCTGTATATCACTAAGGCATATCAATTTCATCTAGGCTCTCAAGATACAACATCACCGATTATGGAAGAACTTTTACATTTTCTTCGTCACACATTAATAGTGATTTTTAAAATAAGTTCTCTAGTCCTCTATATCATTTCACTAATATTGACATCTAAACTCATATGCATACAATAGATGCACAGGTAGAGAAAATGTGAACAATTTACTAGCTATTATTGTAATCTTAATTGCCCTATCATCATTGTGAATCCTTTACATGATACATGAAATCAATAACTCTTCCCAAACCATAAAAAACTATGGGTCAGTAATGATACTGAAGCTACAAATCCACAGATTACGAAGATTTAAATGTTGACTCCTCTGTAATCCCCACATCAGAGCTAAAACCAGGAGCATAATGACTAATAGAAGTCAACAACCGAGTAGTTAGGGATAGTCATTGAATATTAGTTTCATCTGAAATTGTTGTACACTCCGGAGTTGTTCCTTCTCAGGCCTAAAAGGAGCTGCTATCCCAGGACGCCTAACTTAAAGAATCCTAATATCAACAGGACCAGGCCTATGTTGTGGACAAGAGAGCTCGTTTTCCTGAGTTCAAAGACAGGACAGAGGGATATGGCTGAGATATGGGGTGAATCTGCAGCCCATGGGGATGCACTCTCCAAGCTCCAGTATAGGAATGGGGCCTCTAGGGTCCCAGGCCACCCACCACGCCCTCTGGAGCAGGATCTGGGCAACATTCCCTGTCAGTGATGAGGCAGCCCTAGCACTTGTCACGCCCCGATGTCGTGTCCTATGTGGGCCCCATGCTCTTGGCACCACACCCCACACTCTGCAGGTCCATGCTACAGGGTCCTTCATGCCTCAGGAGTAGAGACCACACAGCAAGCAGTTCCCTCCCCAACCAGCAGGAGGAGGGGAGGAGAGCAGGGGCACCAGGGGACTCTCACTCAGACAACAACACCCCAGCGGTGCCAGCGGGGACAGTGATGATGCAGATGAGGCACAGACCAAGAGATGGGACCAGAGGACCCAAAAGGCAGCTGGTCAGGTCCTGGCTCACCTGCACCCCGGACACCTTTGTCCCGCATACACCCCCTTCCTCATACACCCTCTCCTTAAATGCAGATTCTTCAGATGCGAACAGGCAGAGCTTCAGACTGAAAGTCAGCTCTTCCAAAATGACCCGTCAGCAAACACTGCAGGATTCCACTCCAGTGGGTGCCCTGGAGTCGACAACTCAGGGACTGAAGTGGATGTCGGTGCCAGGGGCAGTGGGAGGGAATGGGGAATGAGACTTTCATGGTTGTGGAATTTTGGTTTTGCAAGATGAATAGTTCTAGGGATGGTGGTGATGGCTCCACGAGAAAGTGAATCTATCTGATGCCTCAGAAACGTGCACTTAAAATGGTGATGATGGTAAAGGGTATGTGACGTGTGTTTTATTTCACTTAAAATAAATTCTTAAAATAATGTCTTGTTAACTGAGATTCCATTTCGACTCCCCTTCATCACAAATGTCGGAGGCCCAGACACAGTCCCCTACCTTAGGGGCCATCACGGTACCCTCACAGAGCATGTGGGAGACCATTCTTTGGGGGGCCTAGTCTGTGCTCACCTGACCTCTGTCCAGGGGGACCCAGGCAGTGGTGACCCCCATAGACTAGACATATGATATGCTATAGTATTAGTATGATACTACCAAGTGTTGTCACTCACCGGAACACAGAGCAGCAACCCACTCAAACATGCCTGACCTCATATGATTTTGACAAGATGAAGAGAAGAAAAGGAACCACAGGTTAATCAGGACAACACCCTTAATGCAGAGGTTGGAAATCTCAAAGGGGACAGGACACACTGCAGGCAAAGAGCGCATATGCGGTCTCACCATCCATGTGATCCTGACTCATGCAGGTATGGTGAGACCCACACAGTCCCCTCACCCTATACCTGGGGTCACACATCCACACTCACCAGGGTGACCCACCTCCCCAGACCCCTCCACCTGGGTCACATGTCCACAGTCCCAGGGTGACCTCACCTCCCCAGACCCTGCACCTGGGGTCACACGTCCCCTTGGTCAGGACACCATGGCTCTGCAGGGGGCTCCCCCAATGTGGAAACAAGCTGGGTCCCTGGGACCTCCTGGGATGGGAAAAAGTGTCAGGTGGGTCTCCTTTCCCCACACTTGTCCCAGAGGAGTCCTCCTCTTCTCACTTTGGTTCTGTGTGATTTTAACTGTTTTTACAGCTTTCATACTAGAGTTGAACACACGACCCTGGTGCTGGCATGCTCAGTCCTTTCTCGCCTCACTTACATGTTGAGGAAATGCACAGGACAGCAGGGCTGAAAGCCGAGGGGCAGCTCTGGACTCTGCTGAGTAGGGACGGTAGACTGGAGGGAGAGCTCAGCAGCAGCCTCAGCTGTCACCCATCGGCCTTTTGCCCGATCTGCGTGCCCTGCAATCAATTCATCAGCTAAACCTGCTTCCCTATGCACCATGCACGTGCTGGTAAATTGGAATTATTGCCAGGTAGTCCTCCTGAGGATTCACCATGAGCCCCAGGGAAGGTGAACCTTGCAGGGATTAAGACTAAGGCCCCGACCATAGCACTGACCCTTGGGAGGACCAGGTCACCACACTCAGAAGAGAGGCTGTTACGTAGACAAGCCCACCTCAGCTCCAGACCCCAGACATCTAAGCACAGACATTCAGATGCAGGCACGGAGCTTCCCAGTACTGAGGCCAGGCCGGGTCTCTACCCAGGTCCCCATAGTCCTAGCGTACAAAGAACATGGTCAGTTCTAAATCTTCTTATTATAGACAACACATGGTCAGCTCTAAACATAATCAGTAGACAGGACATGCAGAGGTCTAAATCTACCATGTAGACACAACTTGATCATGTTTAAACTAGCTTAGGGCTGATCTCATAGGGTTACAGATCACACACATGGGTCTCTCATCTTTGGACACCCACATCAGGAAACTGAACAAAATCTTTGTCATTAAACATTTCAACAGGCAAAACAGAAATGTTCCCAATTTCTCTGGCCACCTGATGGTCAGGATCCACGGGCGAGCCACGAACTTCTTAGAGTGCAGCCCAGTCTGCTGCCAGGACACACAAGAAGTGGCCTGATTCCAGCCTCCCAGGCTTCCAGAAGGAGGCGGCCACACTGGAAGCCAGGTCAGGAGAGTCCTGCATGGTCCGGGCCGGGAGATCCGGTCTGTCCATTTGGCTGGCCGATTCCGGGCGGGGCGCTCAGGGCCTCTGAGAGCCCTGCACTCAGGTCCTGCTTCCCTGCAGCGTGTGCCTGTGCGTGTGCGTGTGCGTGTGCGTGTGTGTGTGTGTGTGTGTGTAGAGGGGGCGGTGGCTGACGGCTCCCATGGTTCCCAACCCGGGCACCGCGCTGTCTTCGAGGGGAGGCACGGGGAGAGGTAGGGGCACAGAAGCCGTTGGAGAGGAGAACCCACCGCGGAACTCCTTGCACACTGGCTCGCCCCACCCGGAGACCCGCCTGCCCATCGTGGGCCGCATGTCGCTCCCCAGTCCCCCACCCCCGAGGGCAGGGTGCCTGCTCTTTCAACAGCACAGGGTCTCACATGAAGGAGACCCAGTGGGGACTGTCAGCCCCCGACTCCTGATGTTGTGTTTGGGGAGAATGAACCCCCTTGACTGGGCGATGGGACCCTGTGAGGAAAGAGGTGGCGGCCCGATCCAAGTCGGGGCCTGGCTGAGATATGAGAAAACAGGAGCCAAAGCAAGACCTGGAGGCCAGGCCAACAGGAGGGACACCCCCAGCCTTGGTCGGGCTCTCCAACGGTGATATTGTTGCTTTAGGGGACCTGGGACAGGTGACTGAATGTAATGGGAGTCTAAACTGGACCCTGAATGGGGCTTAAAGAAGGTGTGAAGGATGTTACTGAGACAGTGACAGTCATTGGAATACAAACTCTGTGTCAGGATATCCTGCTCCATCCATTTAAATCCCTGAGACCTGTGACCTTTACGTGGCTACGCAGGATTGTTAGAGCAGCTGCGTGCGGATATACCTGGGGCACAATTCAGTCTGCAGCCAACTTGCAAGTGGTTCCAGCAAACACACAGGTGTGCGCACAGGCAGGCACAGCACACACACAAACATATGCACGTGCACAGCACAAATATATTCACACACTAGCATGTGAACACACATGCACCGATATGCCCATGCACACACTAATGTGTGCAAGTGCACATACCTATGCACATGCACAGCATATGTATGCAAACAGGCACATGCACACGCATAGCACACACTCAGGGAATAAAGTGAATCCGTAAAGCATTAATTCCTGAACACAAGTGAAGCTGACATGTATTTTCCCCTTTTCTTAGCCTTGATGTTTTCCACAACAAAAAGTTTAAGAAAAATGATAACGGCAAATGACCTTTGATTCATAGGACTTTCTGATTTTATTCCACAAATATTATGACAGTAGAAATGAATGTAGATATTACATGTGTCCACTAATGGATGAATGGAGAAGAAAAACACGGTCCATCAATACAAGGGAATGCTATTCAGCCTAAAAAGGAAGTCAGTTCTGACACAGGATGCAGCAGGGATGAACCTTGAGGGCATTATGCTCAGTGATGTAAGCTAGACACAAAAAAACAAACAGTGCTTGATCCACTCATACAAGGCCCCTAGAGCAGTCGGAAATATAGAGACATAAAGTAGGATGTTGAGGGCCAGAGGCTGAGGGAGGTACAATGGCGAGTGAGTGTTTAATGGGGACTGTTTCAATTTTGCAAGATGAAAAAGTTCTGGAGGATGATGGTGGTCAGGTTTGCACAACAGTGTGAATTACTTCCTGACCCTGAAATGTGCATTTAAAAATGGTTAAGATAATACATTTTATGTTATGTGTACCAGACCACAATTTTTAAAACTTTTCAAAAAACAACAGGAAATAGTCCATGAATACCACAAAATGTACAACTTCACTAACAACAGAGGGATTAAAGCCATAAGCAAAATACTGTGCATACACCTACCAGAATGGCAGACATGAAAGACATAGTATCAAATATCAGCAGGATGTGGAGCAATGGAAAGCCTGGTATGCAACGGGGGGATGCAACCACTTCTGAAGCAATCGGGCCACAGATAGCGAAGTCCGTGCACAGAGACCCACAGTGCTCCTCCCAGTTGAACACAAACCCACCAGCCCTGCACCATGACACACGGACATGGACTTGCAGCCACAGGAGCCAAACCTGAAGGAACCTGAAGGCCATCACAGACGGATGCAGAAATGAACCATGCACGCTCCTATGAAGGAATATTCCACAGCAATGGAGTACATTTTGTTTAAAGGTAGTAAAACTATAAAAATTATTTTTTAAAGAAAACTATATTTACAAGATGAAAGAATCTATAATTCTGGCACCTAGGGATTGTCGAATGCTCCTAAAAATAGATTGCTGTGGAAATGTTTATTATAGGGAAATTGATATATTCTCTAGGAAGGACGGGGTGAATGGGCCTGCTACATTTTCTACATTGAAGACATGCACAGGTTTTGATTCTACGTCTGTTAAATCAAGTGGGACTTCACTGGATTTCTGCTACTGTGGAGATAATCAAATTCTGGGTAGGGGTCAGGAGAAAATTAGTCATAGGTGTTCTTGTGTAATAATTACTGTTGAAAGTGTAAATGATCCATTTACCAGTAAGACTGAGAATAGTATAACTGCTACATTACTTCATATGAGATGATCGTCTGTGCTATTGTTCCTGGAGCTCCAGTGAGTGAGTATTTTGAATGTGAAGTTCATCCAGATCTGAGGATGGACTAAATGGCTAAGTGTGATATGGCTAATAGAAATAATATGCCTACATTTATACTAATTACTGGATGAGATATGGGAAGAGGAATTCATGTTGTGAGAGCCAGGGTTAAGGCTAGCATTGGGGCAATAATATATAAATTGATGATGTTGATGGACATAGTGGTTCTTTAATAAGTAATTTGAATGCCTCAGCAATGGGTTGTAATCATCCATGGGGGCTGATGATTTTTGGTCCTTTCTGGATTTGTATATAGCCTAGGATTTTCCATTTAGTTAATATGAGGAATGCTATGGTGAATTAAATTGGGTAATTTGTGAAAGAATGTTGATTATAAACATATTCTTAGGAAGAGGACTTGAACCAGTGCAGAAAAAGTTTCATTTTTACATAATTACTGGGCTCTGCCAGCGTAACGAACCCTGTTCTACAGTAGGGTATGTATAAATTAACTGAATGTAGATTATATCATCATTTAGTTTGAAGACATTTTGTAAAGGAAGCCGTATTGCTCTTGTCCTTTCATACTGGAAGAAATCTGCTATAGACAGAAACCAACCAGGATGACTCCAGTCTGAAGTCAGGTCACGTGAGACTTTAATCGTTGAACAAACAGACAATTAATAGCAGTTATACCGTTGAAATGTCGTGATCCAGCATCAAGGTCATAAACCATATTGCCCATATGAACTCCAGAATACAATTACACTGTTATCCCTAGTAAAACTTGTTTTACTGACCAGTGTTTTAGAAGAACAGGTGATAAAGCATTTTGACTAGCTGGCCTAAATTTTAATCACTCAGAAGTGGTTTTATTCTCCAAAAAATAAATGGCACACGGGATCAAGACACACCGGCTTCAGTAGTTGTGGCGTGCAGACTCAGTAGTTGTGGCCCACTGGCTTAGTTGTTCCGTGGCACGTGAGATCTTCCCGGACCGGGGATCGAACCGGGTCCCCTGCATTGGCAGGCGAATTCTTAATCACTGCATCACCGGGCAAGTCCCAGATTCACAGTCTCCCTTTTAATATACCTTAAGCCCAAAGAATCCATGGAAAATTGTTAGAGAAAATAAGGCAATAAATATTGTAAGGACTATAACAGAAGCCTATAGTACACAGTTCATATAGACACATCCCAAGCAGTTACAAAGTATATTAAAAGGGAGGCTGCAATTTTAAAAGAATAAGAAAAATTATACCCACAAACTCCCAATCTTTCCTGAAACGTTGCAATCTGAAACCCTATTGTAGGAAGCAGAAGATTCCAGGAGACATTCTACAAATGAAGGACTCCAAACCCTGTGGTTGGATAAGGAATTCTGGAAGGAAGGTATCCTCACCCAAGGAGAGCAGGTTCCTATACTTCTCTAACATCACATCCCTGTACAATTCCCATTGATCTTGGTCCACGCATTCTCACTCCTCTTGACAGAAATCTATGGCCACATCCTGGAATGTCAGCAGTCCCTGAAATTAAACGTACACATGCCATGTGGCCACGGGAAGAGTTCATAATATGACCCAAGAAGAAAACAGCAAGTGAAGAGAAGGTTTTAATTTAGAAGAGTGTCTTCAATTATCCACTAATACATATATATATATATATATATATATATATATATATATATATATATAATTATTTTTTTACAAAGTAACTTTCTCTACCTTATTTCTAACTACAAGAAAAGAGTATGGCATGTGATCCACAAAACCAGTATAGAGACTATACTTGTCTGGCAAAGAAATGATAAAATGATGGTTTCAACACAGGCATGTGCATTTTTGAGTGTTTTATTTATATCAAACTGGATAAAATGTGTGTATTTCTCATAGAGAAAAGACCTGTCGAGGTAGAAATGTACCTTTCAACTATTCATGGGTACACGAGTACACTGGGGAGATTGTAAAAGTGCAGATTGTGATTCAGTAGGTCCGGTGGGCCTGAGTTCTATTTTTTTAACAAGCTCATTTTTAACTAGTGATGCCACAGTCTCTGATTCATTAACCACAACTGTGAATATCAGAGACATAATTAGAAAGGTAAAAATTCATATTTAATTTTGAACTTAAAGTGTTTTATGGATTTTACACCTTTAATAGAATAGTGAGCACAGCAGCAACAATCATTTGTGAGTATTTACTATAGACTGTGTATCTTTCTAATTTTTTTGTGTAGGATTCCAGGAAAAAGGCCTGGGCTGCGGCCACAATGGGCATGGCCCCCAGGCCGGGTCGCCCCTCCATGACCCCCGACGGGGCCCTGCGCTCCTGGCGGCTCCCTCCCCCGCCGCCCCGCTCCCTCCCGGAAGGCCTCGGGGCAGAGCGGTCCCACCCACTGCGCGCTGAACAGAGCCCGCGTTTCCTCAGAGCTGGAACTCCCGGCTCAGGCGGGGTCTCTTCCCTCCGCCTTCACGGAACTGCCCCGCAGCCCGAGGGGAGGGCGACCTCACTGAGGCTGCCGGCTCTGGAGGTGCCCCGGCGGCCGAAGCCATGACAGTCGCGGGGACGGCGGGCTGGGTAAGTGGGCGCCGACCCTCCGCCTGGTCCGGTGCCCGGGCGGCAGCACAAGACCAGCTTCTGAGGGGCAGGGGTTCGCTGCCACCCGCCGCTGCTGTGCAGAAAGAGCGGCCTCCAGCGTCTGGTCCCCGGGAACTTCGGTCCGTCCTCTCGCCCCTGCCCTCGTCCTGGCTCGTGAGGCCTGTTGGGCGTGAGGAGGGGGTCGGCCTGAGCGTCCTGAGGGGAAACGGGGCAAGGGAGGCTCAGGGTCCGGCTGCAGCGTCAGCGCCCCTCTTCCCGACTGCGGGGAAAGCGGCTGAAAACTCCTCCCGAGGCGCGCAGGCCCCTTATTCAGCCGAGTCCCTCTGCGCTCCTTCCTCCCTGAGCTAAAGTACCGGGGGGAGGGGACAGGGCAGGGAACTGGCGCAGGTAATGGGGAATATCAAAAGGTGATTGTTAACTAAGGAAAACCAGCTCTCCCAAGGTGAGGAATGCGGCGCTTTTCTTTGCCTGGGCTCACTGAATTCCTTCCTTTGATATGCACCTCAGCTCTCTGGGGCCTGCATTCTGTATTTGCATATCCTGAGTGCCTCAGGGCCCGCCGGCTCACATTGGAGGGCTGCAAGTGCTGAAGACTGTGACATCCTTTGTTTACTGATAGGGCAAGAACTATTCCATTTCTCACAGGCTTGAGGGGCAGACAGTGGAAAAAAGTCAGAGAATCTCACTCGGCCTGTACTTTGGTTTACATATAGATAATATTTATACTTAACTGTGCTAATAGAGGTTCTCAAGTCCAATCAACTTGTACTACTGCCCTCTATGTATCAATTTCATCAATATCATAAGATAAATGCCTATAGAATTGACTTAATCCATTTAAATAGGATAAAGATTTTTAAAGGAAGTATAATAGAAATATAACAACAAAACCTTTACCACTAAAGGCTGGGTCTGGAACACCCTAAATAAATGTTCCATTGTTACAATATTGAAAGATGTAGTCAATAGAAATATCAACAAAAATGACAAATAATAAGGGTAGCAGAATGTTGAAATGTTCTATCTTTATCATTAAAGTGGCAGAAAATCATTTATTAGTAGGCACTGGGGGCAGAAGATGCCTGATTTTATATCTGTGTCATATTTGTGCAGTTGTTTCAACAAGTAACTTAAAGACAAAATGGAAAAACAAGGAGGTTTGTGCCTGAGATCATGTTGATGTGAAACCAGGGATGGCCACCTTGTGCCAGGTGAGTTAAGTTTACCTGGCAGGTAGACCGCAGAGCTCCTGGGAAGCAAGGGTTGGAATTTTTCTGCTGGGTGCCCCTTAGGTTCTGTGACTTGACTGACTGTGAGTCATGTTTCGGGAAAGACCTGATCACAGGAAAAGGGTGGGAATAGAGTGATTTGGGGAGCAGCTAACAACATTCATCACAGCTCACGGCCTGAATGAATTTTAAAGAAACAGGAAAACAAATGCTTCTTATGGAATCAGAGAATGTGAGGGCTGGACAATCCCAGAAAAGGAGGAACACCCATCCCATTTTCCAGATGACAAAACAGAGGTCCAGCAAGGTGAAATCACTCACCCAAGTTGCACCCGTCTCTCCTCCCCACTACGTGGTTCATGAAAGCAGGACTCTTCCTGTCTTGATCACTGCTGAACCCCAAAAAGGGCCAGGCATCTAGCAGCTGCTCCAAAAATTTGCGTTGACGGTAGGAACAATGCTATTTCTTTCTTTCTCACTCTTATTCAGGATTGTGCCAAGAACTCCCCAGGTTGCAATGTAATTCGATAAATGTAAATATTAATTGAGTTTTGTTGTGATGAGGACTTAGGCTTTGAAGGTAACAGACTTGGTTCAGATCTTGGTTCTGCCACTCCATAGCTGTTTGGCTTTGGGAAAATTACTAAACCTCTGTGAGATTATTTCCTCCTTTGTAAAGTGGGGATAAATCTATCTGAGCCAGCAGAGCACCTGCATGAGAGATGTGCACTAAATATTGGTCTTTCTCACTCTCCTACGCCATCTCTCTGTTCTTCCCAGAGAAGCTGTACAGAAGGATATAGTACTTTTGTTTAAAATAGTTAACTAATTAATTTGTTTTTGGCTGCGTTGGGTCTTCGTTGCTATGCGCAGGCTTTCTCTAGTTGCGGCAAGCGGGGGCTACTCTTTGTTGCGGTGCGCGGGCTTCTCATTGCGGTGGCTTCTCTTGCTAGCCTTAACCCCAATGCTAGCCTTAACCCTGGCTCTCACAACATGAATTCCTCTTCCCATATCTTATCCACTAATTAATATAAATGTAGGCATATTATTTCTATTAGACACATCACACCTAGCCATTTACTCCATCCTCAGATCTGGATGAACTTCACATTCATAATACACACTCACTGGAGCTCTAGGAACAATAGCACAGACAATCATCTCATATGAAGTAATGTAGCAGTTATTCTATTCTCAGTCTTACTGATAAATAGATCATTTACACTTTCAACAGTAATTATTACACAAGAACACCTATGACTAATTTTCTCCTGACCCCTACCCAGAATTTGATTATCTCCGCAGTAGCAGAAATCCAATGAAGCCCCACTTGATTTAACGGAAGTAGCATCAAAACCTGTATATGTCTTCAATGTAGAAAATGTAGCAGGCCCATTCACCCCGTCCCTCCTAGAGAATATGTCAATTTCCCTATAATAAACATTTCCACAGCAATCTATTTTTAGGAGCATTCGACAGTCCCTAGGTGCCAGAATTATATACAGCCCAAGTCATCATTAAAGCACATCTAACAATCTCCTTTCTATGAATTTGAGCCTCCTACCTACAATTTTGATATGATCAACGCATACATCTCTTATGAAAAGTTTTTTTACGACTAACATTAACCTTATGTATATGAGAGTTTTCACTACTTGTCATCATACCAGGCAACCCACCACAAATTTAAGAAATATGTCTGACAAAAGAGTTTCTTTGATAGAGTAAATCATAGAGGTTTCAATGCTCTTATTCCTGGAATTGAATTCTTCCTAATAATTTTACATTCTCCATGCTACCTACCACATTACACCACATGCTATATAGTAAAGTTCTCTAAGTAAGCTTCAGGCCCATACCCCCAAAATATTTTTGTATATCCTTCCTGTGCTAATAAACTCTCATTGTTTTTACCATCATTCTACTGACCATTTTCTCAGGAAATATAATTGTATAACAAGCTCACACTGGTTAATGGTATCCCCATTCTAATAAAACACATGAACCCATAACCTACAGAAGCATCCAACAAATATTTCCTAAAACAGTCCACCACATCAATACTACTTATAATGGCTATTATCATTAATCTAATATACTCTGGTCAAAGAGCACAATGAATAACAAGAATCTTTAATCCAGCAGCATCCACCCTCATGACAATCGCCCTTGTCACAAAAGTAGGACTTTCCCCATTTCACTTCTGATTGCCTGAAGTCACACGAGGCATCCCATGAACAGCAGACCTGATGCTATCAACATGACAAAATTGCAACCCTATCAGTTTTATACCACATGTCACCATCCATCAACCTAAATATACTATTAATCATAGTGATATTATAAATCATAGCTGGAGGCTGAGGCCGACTTCGCCATACTCACCTGGAAAATATTACACCCTCCTCATCAATTGCCCATATAGGATGAATAACAGCTATTATAATGTATATTCAGATCATAACAATCCTAAACATACTAATTTATATCATAACAACACTATCTTCTTCTTATTTATGCCTAGATCATGTACTACAAGAGTATCATTATCACACACATGAGATAAAACACCTCCCATCACAATCATTTTCCTCACCATTACAGTATCATTAGGACATCGCCCATCACTATCAGGCTTTCTACCCAAATGAATAATTATCCAAGAGATAACACAAACGACAACATCATTCTACCAACACTAATAGCCATCATAGCAGTCCTCAGCATATATTTCTACTTGCAGCTAACATACTCCACATCACTAACTATATTCCCTTCATTAAACAACACAAACACAAAACAATTTGAACATACAAAGAAATAACCTTCCTATCATTACCAATCATAATACCCACACGGTTACTACACACAACACCCATTCTATCGGTGCTGGACTAGGAATTTAGGTTAGTTCAGACCAAGAGCTTTCAAAACCCTAAACAAGTGAAATTTACTTAATTCCTAAAAATAAGGATTGCAAGACTTTATTCTACATCAATTAAATGTAAAGCAAACACTGTATTGAAGCCAAATCTTTACGAGATTGATGAGTTTTAACCCCAGGAAACTTTAGTTAACAGGCAAATCCTCTAGTCAACTGGCTTCAGTCTACTTCTCCTTCATTTGAGAAAGAAAAAAAGAAAAAAAAAAAAACGGCAGGATAATCACTGGCAGAATTGAAGCTGCTTCTCTGAAGTTAGAATTGAATTTGTTGATTCACCACAGGGTTTGCCAGAAAGAGGGCTCAAACTCTGTCTTTAGATTTACAGTCTAATGCTAACTCAGTCATTTTACCTCTGTTCATACACTGCTGATTATTTTCAACAAATCACAAAGATATCGGCATTTTATATTTACTATTTGGTGCTTGAGCTGGAGTAGCAGGCAGCACCTTAATTATATTAATCCAGGCTGAGCTATGCTGACCTGGACCGCTACTTGGAGATGCCCAAATCTGAAAGGTTGTCATAACAGTCCCTGCACTTGTAATAGTTTTCTTTATAGCTGTACCCGTTATGATTGCAGGCTTTGAAAACTGACCTGGGCCACTAATAACTCGGACACCTGAAGTAGCATTTCCCCCAATAAATCATTTAAACTTTTGACTACTTCCCCCATCATTCTTACTCCTACTCATATCACCAATAGTAGAAGCTGGTTCTGGTACCAGTGGGACCGTGTATTCAGCTCTAGCCTGCAATCTGGCTCATGCAGGAGCCTCTGTCGACCTAACTGTTTTCTCCTTACATTTAGCAGGTGTCTCCTCAATTCTTGCTATTATTACTTTTATTACTATAGTCTTTTTTTTTTTTTTACTATAGTCTTTAATACAAAACCAGCAGTCATATCCCAATACCAAACATCATTATTTGTTTAATCTTCCCCAACTATAGCCATATTACTATAATTACCAATCTCAGTCCAAGCAGCCAGAATTGCCATGCTGTTAAGAGATAGATATCTAAACATTACTTTCTTTGAACCTGCAGGAGGAGACCGAATCCTATACCAACACCTCTTTTGATACTTTGCTCACCCTGAAGTCTGTATTCATGGCCTAACAGGGTTTGTTATAAACTCACATATCATTACATACTATTTAGGACAAAAATTGCCTTTCAGCTATCTGGGAATAGTATGAGTCATGTCCACTGGTTTTTTAGGAGTTCTCTTGTGGGCCCATCATATGTTTACCATAGGGATAGCTGTGGACTCAGGAGCATACTTTGCATCAGCTACCGTAATTACTTCTATCCCTACAGGAGTAAAAGTATCTAGCTGATTAGCAACTCTTTATTTAATTTTTCTTTTTCTTCTCTTTTTTTTTTTGGCTGAGTTGGGTCTTGCTTGCTGCGCATGGGCTTTCTCTGGTTGCGGTGAGCGGCAGCTACTCTTCGTTGCGGTGTGCGGCCCTTTCATTGCAGTGGCTTCTCTTGTTGCAGAGCACGGCCTCTAGGCGCGTGGGCTTCAGTAGTTGTGGCTTGTGGGCTCTAGAGGGCAGGCTCAGTAGTTGTGGCACACGGGCTTTTTGCTCCGCGGCATGTGGAATCTTCCCAGACAAGGGCTCGAACCCGTGTCCCCTGCATTAGCAGGCGAATTCTTAACCACTGCGTCACCAGGGAAGTCCCTGGTTAGCAACTGTTCACGGAGGGAATACTATATGACCTCCCACTATATTATGAGTTTTAGGCTTTAGGTTTTCTTTTTACAGTAGGTGGTTTGACAGGAATCATCTTAGCCAACTCATCCCCAGACATTGTCCTCCAGGATACATACTATGTAGTAGCACACTTCCATGACCTAATGTCCATGGGAGCAGTCTTCACTATTATAGGAGGCTTCCTACACTGATTCCCACTATTCTCAGGTTATACAGTTAACTCAGCATGAGCAAAAATTCACTTCACAAGTATATTTGTAGTAGTAAATATGACTTCCTGCAGCACTTTCGTGGCCTCTCAGGGATGTCACTACGTTAGTCTGAGTACCCTGAGGCACACACAACATGAAATATTTTGTCTTTAGGCTCATTCATCTCAGTAGCAGCAGTAATGCTAATAATCTTCATACTTTGAAAAGCATTTGTGTCTAAACAAGAAGTCTTAGCAGTGGAAATTGCTACTCCTAACCTAGAATGGTTACACGGATGTCCTCCACCATATCCTACGTTTCAAGATCCTACCTATGTAAATGTAAAATAAGGAAGGACTCAAGTCCTTTTCAACCAGTTTCAAGCCAACACCATAACAATTATGTCTTCCTCAATAAATGAGATAAAAGTAAAAAGTGATGTAGCTTTGTCAAAGTTAAATGATAGGCTAAAATCCTGTATATCACTAAGGCATATCAATTTCATCTAGGCTCTCAAGATACAACATCACCGATTATGGAAGAACTTTTACATTTTCTTCGTCACACATTAATAGTGATTTTTAAAATAAGTTCTCTAGTCCTCTATATCATTTCACTAATATTGACATCTAAACTCATATGCATACAATAGATGCACAGGTAGAGAAAATGTGAACAATTTACTAGCTATTATTGTAATCTTAATTGCCCTATCATCATTGTGAATCCTTTACATGATACATGAAATCAATAACTCTTCCCAAACCATAAAAAACTATGGGTCAGTAATGATACTGAAGCTACAAATCCACAGATTACGAAGATTTAAATGTTGACTCCTCTGTAATCCCCACATCAGAGCTAAAACCAGGAGCATAATGACTAATAGAAGTCAACAACCGAGTAGTTAGGGATAGTCATTGAATATTAGTTTCATCTGAAATTGTTGTACACTCCGGAGTTGTTCCTTCTCAGGCCTAAAAGGAGCTGCTATCCCAGGACGCCTAACTTAAAGAATCCTAATATCAACAGGACCAGGCCTATGTTGTGGACAAGAGAGCTCGTTTTCCTGAGTTCAAAGACAGGACAGAGGGATATGGCTGAGATATGGGGTGAATCTGCAGCCCATGGGGATGCACTCTCCAAGCTCCAGTATAGGAATGGGGCCTCTAGGGTCCCAGGCCACCCACCACGCCCTCTGGAGCAGGATCTGGGCAACATTCCCTGTCAGTGATGAGGCAGCCCTAGCACTTGTCACGCCCCGATGTCGTGTCCTATGTGGGCCCCATGCTCTTGGCACCACACCCCACACTCTGCAGGTCCATGCTACAGGGTCCTTCATGCCTCAGGAGTAGAGACCACACAGCAAGCAGTTCCCTCCCCAACCAGCAGGAGGAGGGGAGGAGAGCAGGGGCACCAGGGGACTCTCACTCAGACAACAACACCCCAGCGGTGCCAGCGGGGACAGTGATGATGCAGATGAGGCACAGACCAAGAGATGGGACCAGAGGACCCAAAAGGCAGCTGGTCAGGTCCTGGCTCACCTGCACCCCGGACACCTTTGTCCCGCATACACCCCCTTCCTCATACACCCTCTCCTTAAATGCAGATTCTTCAGATGCGAACAGGCAGAGCTTCAGACTGAAAGTCAGCTCTTCCAAAATGACCCGTCAGCAAACACTGCAGGATTCCACTCCAGTGGGTGCCCTGGAGTCGACAACTCAGGGACTGAAGTGGATGTCGGTGCCAGGGGCAGTGGGAGGGAATGGGGAATGAGACTTTCATGGTTGTGGAATTTTGGTTTTGCAAGATGAATAGTTCTAGGGATGGTGGTGATGGCTCCACGAGAAAGTGAATCTATCTGATGCCTCAGAAACGTGCACTTAAAATGGTGATGATGGTAAAGGGTATGTGACGTGTGTTTTATTTCACTTAAAATAAATTCTTAAAATAATGTCTTGTTAACTGAGATTCCATTTCGACTCCCCTTCATCACAAATGTCGGAGGCCCAGACACAGTCCCCTACCTTAGGGGCCATCACGGTACCCTCACAGAGCATGTGGGAGACCATTCTTTGGGGGGCCTAGTCTGTGCTCACCTGACCTCTGTCCAGGGGGACCCAGGCAGTGGTGACCCCCATAGACTAGACATATGATATGCTATAGTATTAGTATGATACTACCAAGTGTTGTCACTCACCGGAACACAGAGCAGCAACCCACTCAAACATGCCTGACCTCATATGATTTTGACAAGATGAAGAGAAGAAAAGGAACCACAGGTTAATCAGGACAACACCCTTAATGCAGAGGTTGGAAATCTCAAAGGGGACAGGACACACTGCAGGCAAAGAGCGCATATGCGGTCTCACCATCCATGTGATCCTGACTCATGCAGGTATGGTGAGACCCACACAGTCCCCTCACCCTATACCTGGGGTCACACATCCACACTCACCAGGGTGACCCACCTCCCCAGACCCCTCCACCTGGGTCACATGTCCACAGTCCCAGGGTGACCTCACCTCCCCAGACCCTGCACCTGGGGTCACACGTCCCCTTGGTCAGGACACCATGGCTCTGCAGGGGGCTCCCCCAATGTGGAAACAAGCTGGGTCCCTGGGACCTCCTGGGATGGGAAAAAGTGTCAGGTGGGTCTCCTTTCCCCACACTTGTCCCAGAGGAGTCCTCCTCTTCTCACTTTGGTTCTGTGTGATTTTAACTGTTTTTACAGCTTTCATACTAGAGTTGAACACACGACCCTGGTGCTGGCATGCTCAGTCCTTTCTCGCCTCACTTACATGTTGAGGAAATGCACAGGACAGCAGGGCTGAAAGCCGAGGGGCAGCTCTGGACTCTGCTGAGTAGGGACGGTAGACTGGAGGGAGAGCTCAGCAGCAGCCTCAGCTGTCACCCATCGGCCTTTTGCCCGATCTGCGTGCCCTGCAATCAATTCATCAGCTAAACCTGCTTCCCTATGCACCATGCACGTGCTGGTAAATTGGAATTATTGCCAGGTAGTCCTCCTGAGGATTCACCATGAGCCCCAGGGAAGGTGAACCTTGCAGGGATTAAGACTAAGGCCCCGACCATAGCACTGACCCTTGGGAGGACCAGGTCACCACACTCAGAAGAGAGGCTGTTACGTAGACAAGCCCACCTCAGCTCCAGACCCCAGACATCTAAGCACAGACATTCAGATGCAGGCACGGAGCTTCCCAGTACTGAGGCCAGGCCGGGTCTCTACCCAGGTCCCCATAGTCCTAGCGTACACAGAACATGGTCAGTTCTAAATCTTCTTATTATAGACAACACATGGTCAGCTCTAAACATAATCAGTAGACAGGACATGCAGAGGTCTAAATCTACCATGTAGACACAACTTGATCATGTTTAAACTAGCTTAGGGCTGATCTCATAGGGGGTACAGATCACACACATGGGTCTCTCATCTTTGGACACCCACATCAGGAAACTGAACAAAATCTTTGTCATTAAACATTTCAACAGGCAAAACAGAAATGTTCCCAATTTCTCTGGCCACCTGATGGTCAGGATCCACGGGCGAGCCACGAACTTCTTAGAGTGCAGCCCAGTCTGCTGCCAGGACACACAAGAAGTGGCCTGATTCCAGCCTCCCAGGCTTCCAGAAGGAGGCGGCCACACTGGAAGCCAGGTCAGGAGAGTCCTGCATGGTCCGGGCCGGGAGATCCGGTCTGTCCATTTGGCTGGCCGATTCCGGGCGGGGCGTTCAGGGCCTCTGAGAGCCCTGCACTCAGGTCCTGCTTCCCTGCAGCGTGTGCCTGTGCGTGTGCGTGTGCGTGTGCGTGTGTGTGTGTGTGTGTGTGTGTAGAGGGGGCGGTGGCTGACGGCTCCCATGGTTCCCAACCCGGGCACCGCGCTGTCTTCGAGGGGAGGCACGGGGAGAGGTAGGGGCACAGAAGCCGTTGGAGAGGAGAACCCACCGCGGAACTCCTTGCACACTGGCTCGCCCCACCCGGAGACCCGCCTGCCCATCGTGGGCCGCATGTCGCTCCCCAGTCCCCCACCCCCGAGGGCAGGGTGCCTGCTCTTTCAACAGCACAGGGTCTCACATGAAGGAGACCCAGTGGGGACTGTCAGCCCCCGACTCCTGATGTTGTGTTTGGGGAGAATGAACCCCCTTGACTGGGCGATGGGACCCTGTGAGGAAAGAGGTGGCGGCCCGATCCAAGTCGGGGCCTGGCTGAGATATGAGAAAACAGGAGCCAAAGCAAGACCTGGAGGCCAGGCCAACAGGAGGGACACCCCCAGCCTTGGTCGGGCTCTCCAACGGTGATATTGTTGCTTTAGGGGACCTGGGACAGGTGACTGAATGTAATGGGAGTCTAAACTGGACCCTGAATGGGGCTTAAAGAAGGTGTGAAGGATGTTACTGAGACAGTGACAGTCATTGGAATACAAACTCTGTGTCAGGATATCCTGCTCCATCCATTTAAATCCCTGAGACCTGTGACCTTTACGTGGCTACGCAGGATTGTTAGAGCAGCTGCGTGCGGATATACCTGGGGCACAATTCAGTCTGCAGCCAACTTGCAAGTGGTTCCAGCAAACACACAGGTGTGCGCACAGGCAGGCACAGCACACACACAAACATATGCACGTGCACAGCACAAATATATTCACACACTAGCATGTGAACACACATGCACCGATATGCCCATGCACACACTAATGTGTGCAAGTGCACATACCTATGCACATGCACAGCATATGTATGCAAACAGGCACATGCACACGCATAGCACACACTCAGGGAATAAAGTGAATCCGTAAAGCATTAATTCCTGAACACAAGTGAAGCTGACATGTATTTTCCCCTTTTCTTAGCCTTGATGTTTTCCACAACAAAAAGTTTAAGAAAAATGATAACGGCAAATGACCTTTGATTCATAGGACTTTCTGATTTTATTCCACAAATATTATGACAGTAGAAATGAATGTAGATATTACATGTGTCCACTAATGGATGAATGGAGAAGAAAAACACGGTCCATCAATACAAGGGAATGCTATTCAGCCTAAAAAGGAAGTCAGTTCTGACACAGGATGCAGCAGGGATGAACCTTGAGGGCATTATGCTCAGTGATGTAAGCTAGACACAAAAAAACAAACAGTGCTTGATCCACTCATACAAGGCCCCTAGAGCAGTCGGAAATATAGAGACATAAAGTAGGATGTTGAGGGCCAGAGGCTGAGGGAGGTACAATGGCGAGTGAGTGTTTAATGGGGACTGTTTCAATTTTGCAAGATGAAAAAGTTCTGGAGGATGATGGTGGTCAGGTTTGCACAACAGTGTGAATTACTTCCTGACCCTGAAATGTGCATTTAAAAATGGTTAAGATAATACATTTTATGTTATGTGTACCAGACCACAATTTTTAAAACTTTTCAAAAAACAACAGGAAATAGTCCATGAATACCACAAAATGTACAACTTCACTAACAACAGAGGGATTAAAGCCATAAGCAAAATACTGTGCATACACCTACCAGAATGGCAGACATGAAAGACATAGTATCAAATATCAGCAGGATGTGGAGCAATGGAAAGCCTGGTATGCAACGGGGGGATGCAACCACTTCTGAAGCAATCGGGCCACAGATAGCGAAGTCCGTGCACAGAGACCCACAGTGCTCCTCCCAGTTGAACACAAACCCACCAGCCCTGCACCATGACACACGGACATGGACTTGCAGCCACAGGAGCCAAACCTGAAGGAACCTGAAGGCCATCACAGACGGATGCAGAAATGAACCATGCACGCTCCTATGAAGGAATATTCCACAGCAATGGAGTACATTTTGTTTAAAGGTAGTAAAACTATAAAAATTATTTTTTAAAGAAAACTATATTTACAAGATGAAAGAATCTATAATTCTGGCACCTAGGGATTGTCGAATGCTCCTAAAAATAGATTGCTGTGGAAATGTTTATTATAGGGAAATTGATATATTCTCTAGGAAGGACGGGGTGAATGGGCCTGCTACATTTTCTACATTGAAGACATGCACAGGTTTTGATTCTACGTCTGTTAAATCAAGTGGGACTTCACTGGATTTCTGCTACTGTGGAGATAATCAAATTCTGGGTAGGGGTCAGGAGAAAATTAGTCATAGGTGTTCTTGTGTAATAATTACTGTTGAAAGTGTAAATGATCCATTTACCAGTAAGACTGAGAATAGTATAACTGCTACATTACTTCATATGAGATGATCGTCTGTGCTATTGTTCCTGGAGCTCCAGTGAGTGAGTATTTTGAATGTGAAGTTCATCCAGATCTGAGGATGGACTAAATGGCTAAGTGTGATATGGCTAATAGAAATAATATGCCTACATTTATACTAATTACTGGATGAGATATGGGAAGAGGAATTCATGTTGTGAGAGCCAGGGTTAAGGCTAGCATTGGGGCAATAATATATAAATTGATGATGTTGATGGACATAGTGGTTCTTTAATAAGTAATTTGAATGCCTCAGCAATGGGTTGTAATCATCCATGGGGGCTGATGATTTTTGGTCCTTTCTGGATTTGTATATAGCCTAGGATTTTCCATTTAGTTAATATGAGGAATGCTATGGTGAATTAAATTGGGTAATTTGTGAAAGAATGTTGATTATAAACATATTATTAGGAAGAGGACTTGAACCAGTGCAGAAAAAGTTTCATTTTTACATAATTACTGGGCTCTGCCAGCGTAACGAACCCTGTTCTACAGTAGGGTATGTATAAATTAACTGAATGTAGATTATATCATCATTTAGTTTGAAGACATTTTGTAAAGGAAGCCGTATTGCTCTTGTCCTTTCATACTGGAAGAAATCTGCTATAGACAGAAACCAACCAGGATGACTCCAGTCTGAACTCAGGTCACGTGAGACTTTAATCGTTGAACAAACAGACAATTAATAGCAGTTATACCGTTGAAATGTCGTGATCCAGCATCAAGGTCATAAACCATATTGCCCATATGAACTCCAGAATACAATTACACTGTTATCCCTAGTAAAACTTGTTTTACTGACCAGTGTTTTAGAAGAACAGGTGATAAAGCATTTTGACTAGCTGGCCTAAATTTTAATCACTCAGAAGTGGTTTTATTCTCCAAAAAATAAATGGCACACGGGATCAAGACACACCGGCTTCAGTAGTTGTGGCGTGCAGACTCAGTAGTTGTGGCCCACTGGCTTAGTTGTTCCGTGGCACGTGAGATCTTCCCGGACCGGGGATCGAACCGGGTCCCCTGCATTGGCAGGCGAATTCTTAATCACTGCATCACCGGGCAAGTCCCAGATTCACAGTCTCCCTTTTAATATACCTTAAGCCCAAAGAATCCATGGAAAATTGTTAGAGAAAATAAGGCAATAAATATTGTAAGGACTATAACAGAAGCATATAGTACACAGTTCATATAGACACATCCCAAGCAGTTACAAAGTATATTAAAAGGGAGGCTGCAATTTTAAAAGAATAAGAAAAATTATACCCACAAACTCCCAATCTTTCCTGAAACGTTGCAATCTGAAACCCTATTGTAGGAAGCAGAAGATTCCAGGAGACATTCTACAAATGAAGGACTCCAAACCCTGTGGTTGGATAAGGAATTCTGGAAGGAAGGTATCCTCACCCAAGGAGAGCAGGTTCCTATACTTCTCTAACATCACATCCCTGTACAATTCCCATTGATCTTGGTCCACGCATTCTCACTCCTCTTAACAGAAATCTATGGCCACATCCTGGAATGTCAGCAGTCCCTGAAATTAAACGTACACATGCCATGTGGCCACGGGAAGAGTTCATAATATGACCCAAGAAGAAAACAGCAAGTGAAGAGAAGGTTTTAATTTAGAAGAGTGTCTTCAATTATCCACTAATACATATATATATATATATATATATATATATATATATATATATATATAATTATTTTTTTACAAAGTAACTTTCTCTACCTTATTTCTAACTACAAGAAAAGAGTATGGCATGTGATCCACAAAACCAGTATAGAGACTATACTTGTCTGGCAAAGAAATGATAAAATGATGGTTTCAACACAGGCATGTGCATTTTTGAGTGTTTTATTTATATCAAACTGGATAAAATGTGTGTATTTCTCATAGAGAAAAGACCTGTCGAGGTAGAAATGTACCTTTCAACTATTCATGGGTACACGAGTACACTGGGGAGATTGTAAAAGTGCAGATTGTGATTCAGTAGGTCCGGTGGGCCTGAGTTCTATTTTTTTAACAAGCTCATTTTTAACTAGTGATGCCACAGTCTCTGATTCATTAACCACAACTGTGAATATCAGAGACATAATTAGAAAGGTAAAAATTCATATTTAATTTTGAACTTAAAGTGTTTTATGGATTTTACACCTTTAATAGAATAGTGAGCACAGCAGCAACAATCATTTGTGAGTATTTACTATAGACTGTGTATCTTTCTAATTTTTTTGTGTAGGATTCCAGGAAAAAGGCCTGGGCTGCGGCCACAATGGGCATGGCCCCCAGGCCGGGTCGCCCCTCCATGACCCCCGACGGGGCCCTGCGCTCCTGGCGGCTCCCTCCCCCGCCGCCCCGCTCCCTCCCGGAAGGCCTCGGGGCAGAGCGGTCCCACCCACTGCGCGCTGAACAGAGCCCGCGTTTCCTCAGAGCTGGAACTCCCGGCTCAGGCGGGGTCTCTTCCCTCCGCCTTCACGGAACTGCCCCGCAGCCCGAGGGGAGGGCGACCTCACTGAGGCTGCCGGCTCTGGAGGTGCCCCGGCGGCCGAAGCCATGACAGTCGCGGGGACGGCGGGCTGGGTAAGTGGGCGCCGACCCTCCGCCTGGTCCGGTGCCCGGGCGGCAGCACAAGACCAGCTTCTGAGGGGCAGGGGTTCGCTGCCACCCGCCGCTGCTGTGCAGAAAGAGCGGCCTCCAGCGTCTGGTCCCCGGGAACTTCGGTCCGTCCTCTCGCCCCTGCCCTCGTCCTGGCTCGTGAGGCCTGTTGGGCGTGAGGAGGGGGTCGGCCTGAGCGTCCTGAGGGGAAACGGGGCAAGGGAGGCTCAGGGTCCGGCTGCAGCGTCAGCGCCCCTCTTCCCGACTGCGGGGAAAGCGGCTGAAAACTCCTCCCGAGGCGCGCAGGCCCCTTATTCAGCCGAGTCCCTCTGCGCTCCTTCCTCCCTGAGCTAAAGTACCGGGGGGAGGGGACAGGGCAGGGAACTGGCGCAGGTAATGGGGAATATCAAAAGGTGATTGTTAACTAAGGAAAACCAGCTCTCCCAAGGTGAGGAATGCGGCGCTTTTCTTTGCCTGGGCTCACTGAATTCCTTCCTTTGATATGCACCTCAGCTCTCTGGGGCCTGCATTCTGTATTTGCATATCCTGAGTGCCTCAGGGCCCGCCGGCTCACATTGGAGGGCTGCAAGTGCTGAAGACTGTGACATCCTTTGTTTACTGATAGGGCAAGAACTATTCCATTTCTCACAGGCTTGAGGGGCAGACAGTGGAAAAAAGTCAGAGAATCTCACTCGGCCTGTACTTTGGTTTACATATAGATAATATTTATACTTAACTGTGCTAATAGAGGTTCTCAAGTCCAATCAACTTGTACTACTGCCCTCTATGTATCAATTTCATCAATATCATAAGATAAATGCCTATAGAATTGACTTAATCCATTTAAATAGGATAAAGATTTTTAAAGGAAATATAATAGAAATATAACAACAAAACCTTTACCACTAAAGGCTGGGTCTGGAACACCCTAAATAAATGTTCCATTGTTACAATATTGAAAGATGTAGTCAATAGAAATATCAACAAAAATGACAAATAATAAGGGTAGCAGAATGTTGAAATGTTCTATCTTTATCATTAAAGTGGCAGAAAATCATTTATTAGTAGGCACTGGGGGCAGAAGATGCCTGATTTTATATCTGTGTCATATTTGTGCAGTTGTTTCAACAAGTAACTTAAAGACAAAATGGAAAAACAAGGAGGTTTGTGCCTGAGATCATGTTGATGTGAAACCAGGGATGGCCACCTTGTGCCAGGTGAGTTAAGTTTACCTGGCAGGTAGACCGCAGAGCTCCTGGGAAGCAAGGGTTGGAATTTTTCTGCTGGGTGCCCCTTAGGTTCTGTGACTTGACTGACTGTGAGTCATGTTTCGGGAAAGACCTGATCACAGGAAAAGGGTGGGAATAGAGTGATTTGGGGAGCAGCTAACAACATTCATCACAGCTCACGGCCTGAATGAATTTTAAAGAAACAGGAAAACAAATGCTTCTTATGGAATCAGAGAATGTGAGGGCTGGACAATCCCAGAAAAGGAGGAACACCCATCCCATTTTCCAGATGACAAAACAGAGGTCCAGCAAGGTGAAATCACTCACCCAAGTTGCACCCGTCTCTCCTCCCCACTACGTGGTTCATGAAAGCAGGACTCTTCCTGTCTTGATCACTGCTGAACCCCAAAAAGGGCCAGGCATCTAGCAGCTGCTCCAAAAATTTGCGTTGACGGTAGGAACAATGCTATTTCTTTCTTTCTCACTCTTATTCAGGATTGTGCCAAGAACTCCCCAGGTTGCAATGTAATTCGATAAATGTAAATATTAATTGAGTTTTGTTGTGATGAGGACTTAGGCTTTGAAGGTAACAGACTTGGTTCAGATCTTGGTTCTGCCACTCCATAGCTGTTTGGCTTTGGGAAAATTACTAAACCTCTGTGAGATTATTTCCTCCTTTGTAAAGTGGGGATAAATCTATCTGAGCCAGCAGAGCACCTGCATGAGAGATGTGCACTAAATATTGGTCTTTCTCACTCTCCTACGCCATCTCTCTGTTCTTCCCAGAGAAGCTGTACAGAAGGATATAGTACTTTTGTTTAAAATAGTTAACTAATTAATTTGTTTTTGGCTGCGTTGGGTCTTCGTTGCTATGCGCAGGCTTTCTCTAGTTGCGGCAAGCGGGGGCTACTCTTTGTTGCGGTGCGCGGGCTTCTCATTGCGGTGGCTTCTCTTGCTAGCCTTAACCCCAATGCTAGCCTTAACCCTGGCTCTCACAACATGAATTCCTCTTCCCATATCTTATCCACTAATTAATATAAATGTAGGCATATTATTTCTATTAGACACATCACACCTAGCCATTTACTCCATCCTCAGATCTGGATGAACTTCACATTCATAATACACACTCACTGGAGCTCTAGGAACAATAGCACAGACAATCATCTCATATGAAGTAATGTAGCAGTTATTCTATTCTCAGTCTTACTGATAAATAGATCATTTACACTTTCAACAGTAATTATTACACAAGAACACCTATGACTAATTTTCTCCTGACCCCTACCCAGAATTTGATTATCTCCGCAGTAGCAGAAATCCAATGAAGCCCCACTTGATTTAACGGAAGTAGCATCAAAACCTGTATATGTCTTCAATGTAGAAAATGTAGCAGGCCCATTCACCCCGTCCCTCCTAGAGAATATGTCAATTTCCCTATAATAAACATTTCCACAGCAATCTATTTTTAGGAGCATTCGACAGTCCCTAGGTGCCAGAATTATATACAGCCCAAGTCATCATTAAAGCACATCTAACAATCTCCTTTCTATGAATTTGAGCCTCCTACCTACAATTTTGATATGATCAACGCATACATCTCTTATGAAAAGTTTTTTTACGACTAACATTAACCTTATGTATATGAGAGTTTTCACTACTTGTCATCATACCAGGCAACCCACCACAAATTTAAGAAATATGTCTGACAAAAGAGTTTCTTTGATAGAGTAAATCATAGAGGTTTCAATGCTCTTATTCCTGGAATTGAATTCTTCCTAATAATTTTACATTCTCCATGCTACCTACCACATTACACCACATGCTATATAGTAAAGTTCTCTAAGTAAGCTTCAGGCCCATACCCCCAAAATATTTTTGTATATCCTTCCTGTGCTAATAAACTCTCATTGTTTTTACCATCATTCTACTGACCATTTTCTCAGGAAATATAATTGTATAACAAGCTCACACTGGTTAATGGTATCCCCATTCTAATAAAACACATGAACCCATAACCTACAGAAGCATCCAACAAATATTTCCTAAAACAGTCCACCACATCAATACTACTTATAATGGCTATTATCATTAATCTAATATACTCTGGTCAAAGAGCACAATGAATAACAAGAATCTTTAATCCAGCAGCATCCACCCTCATGACAATCGCCCTTGTCACAAAAGTAGGACTTTCCCCATTTCACTTCTGATTGCCTGAAGTCACACGAGGCATCCCATGAACAGCAGACCTGATGCTATCAACATGACAAAATTGCAACCCTATCAGTTTTATACCACATGTCACCATCCATCAACCTAAATATACTATTAATCATAGTGATATTATAAATCATAGCTGGAGGCTGAGGCCGACTTCGCCATACTCACCTGGAAAATATTACACCCTCCTCATCAATTGCCCATATAGGATGAATAACAGCTATTATAATGTATATTCAGATCATAACAATCCTAAACATACTAATTTATATCATAACAACACTATCTTCTTCTTATTTATGCCTAGATCATGTACTACAAGATTATCATTATCACACACATGAGATAAAACACCTCCCATCACAATCATTTTCCTCACCATTACAGTATCATTAGGACATCGCCCATCACTATCAGGCTTTCTACCCAAATGAATAATTATCCAAGAGATAACACAAACGACAACATCATTCTACCAACACTAATAGCCATCATAGCAGTCCTCAGCATATATTTCTACTTGCAGCTAACATACTCCACATCACTAACTATATTCCCTTCATTAAACAACACAAACACAAAACAATTTGAACATACAAAGAAATAACCTTCCTATCATTACCAATCATAATACCCACACGGTTACTACACACAACACCCATTCTATCGGTGCTGGACTAGGAATTTAGGTTAGTTCAGACCAAGAGCTTTCAAAACCCTAAACAAGTGAAATTTACTTAATTCCTAAAAATAAGGATTGCAAGACTTTATTCTACATCAATTAAATGTAAAGCAAACACTGTATTGAAGCCAAATCTTTACGAGATTGATGAGTTTTAACCCCAGGAAACTTTAGTTAACAGGCAAATCCTCTAGTCAACTGGCTTCAGTCTACTTCTCCTTCATTTGAGAAAGAAAAAAAGAAAAAAAAAAAAACGGCAGGATAATCACTGGCAGAATTGAAGCTGCTTCTCTGAAGTTAGAATTGAATTTGTTGATTCACCACAGGGTTTGCCAGAAAGAGGGCTCAAACTCTGTCTTTAGATTTACAGTCTAATGCTAACTCAGTCATTTTACCTCTGTTCATACACTGCTGATTATTTTCAACAAATCACAAAGATATCGGCATTTTATATTTACTATTTGGTGCTTGAGCTGGAGTAGCAGGCAGCACCTTAATTATATTAATCCAGGCTGAGCTATGCTGACCTGGACCGCTACTTGGAGATGCCCAAATCTGAAAGGTTGTCATAACAGTCCCTGCACTTGTAATAGTTTTCTTTATAGCTGTACCCGTTATGATTGCAGGCTTTGAAAACTGACCTGGGCCACTAATAACTCGGACACCTGAAGTAGCATTTCCCCCAATAAATCATTTAAACTTTTGACTACTTCCCCCATCATTCTTACTCCTACTCATATCACCAATAGTAGAAGCTGGTTCTGGTACCAGTGGGACCGTGTATTCAGCTCTAGCCTGCAATCTGGCTCATGCAGGAGCCTCTGTCGACCTAACTGTTTTCTCCTTACATTTAGCAGGTGTCTCCTCAATTCTTGCTATTATTACTTTTATTACTATAGTCTTTTTTTTTTTTACTATAGTCTTTAATACAAAACCAGCAGTCATATCCCAATACCAAACATCATTATTTGTTTAATCTTCCCCAACTATAGCCATATTACTATAATTACCAATCTCAGTCCAAGCAGCCAGAATTGCCATGCTGTTAAGAGATAGATATCTAAACATTACTTTCTTTGAACCTGCAGGAGGAGACCGAATCCTATACCAACACCTCTTTTGATACTTTGCTCACCCTGAAGTCTGTATTCATGGCCTAACAGGGTTTGTTATAAACTCACATATCATTACATACTATTTAGGACAAAAATTGCCTTTCAGCTATCTGGGAATAGTATGAGTCATGTCCACTGGTTTTTTAGGAGTTCTCTTGTGGGCCCATCATATGTTTACCATAGGGATAGCTGTGGACTCAGGAGCATACTTTGCATCAGCTACCGTAATTACTTCTATCCCTACAGGAGTAAAAGTATCTAGCTGATTAGCAACTCTTTATTTAATTTTTCTTTTTCTTCTCTTTTTTTTTTTTGGCTGAGTTGGGTCTTGCTTGCTGCGCATGGGCTTTCTCTGGTTGCGGTGAGCGGCAGCTACTCTTCGTTGCGGTGTGCGGCCCTTTCATTGCAGTGGCTTCTCTTGTTGCAGAGCACGGCCTCTAGGCGCGTGGGCTTCAGTAGTTGTGGCTTGTGGGCTCTAGAGGGCAGGCTCAGTAGTTGTGGCACACGGGCTTTTTGCTCCGCGGCATGTGGAATCTTCCCAGACAAGGGCTCGAACCCGTGTCCCCTGCATTAGCAGGCGAATTCTTAACCACTGCGTCACCAGGGAAGTCCCTGGTTAGCAACTGTTCACGGAGGGAATACTATATGACCTCCCACTATATTATGAGTTTTAGGCTTTAGGTTTTCTTTTTACAGTAGGTGGTTTGACAGGAATCATCTTAGCCAACTCATCCCCAGACATTGTCCTCCAGGATACATACTATGTAGTAGCACACTTCCATGACCTAATGTCCATGGGAGCAGTCTTCACTATTATAGGAGGCTTCCTACACTGATTCCCACTATTCTCAGGTTATACAGTTAACTCAGCATGAGCAAAAATTCACTTCACAAGTATATTTGTAGTAGTAAATATGACTTCCTGCAGCACTTTCGTGGCCTCTCAGGGATGTCACTACGTTAGTCTGAGTACCCTGAGGCACACACAACATGAAATATTTTGTCTTTAGGCTCATTCATCTCAGTAGCAGCAGTAATGCTAATAATCTTCATACTTTGAAAAGCATTTGTGTCTAAACAAGAAGTCTTAGCAGTGGAAATTGCTACTCCTAACCTAGAATGGTTACACGGATGTCCTCCACCATATCCTACGTTTCAAGATCCTACCTATGTAAATGTAAAATAAGGAAGGACTCAAGTCCTTTTCAACCAGTTTCAAGCCAACACCATAACAATTATGTCTTCCTCAATAAATGAGATAAAAGTAAAAAGTGATGTAGCTTTGTCAAAGTTAAATGATAGGCTAAAATCCTGTATATCACTAAGGCATATCAATTTCATCTAGGCTCTCAAGATACAACATCACCGATTATGGAAAAACTTTTACATTTTCTTCGTCACACATTAATAGTGATTTTTAAAATAAGTTCTCTAGTCCTCTATATCATTTCACTAATATTGACATCTAAACTCATATGCATACAATAGATGCACAGGTAGAGAAAATGTGAACAATTTACTAGCTATTATTGTAATCTTAATTGCCCTATCATCATTGTGAATCCTTTACATGATACATGAAATCAATAACTCTTCCCAAACCATAAAAAACTATGGGTCAGTAATGATACTGAAGCTACAAATCCACAGATTACGAAGATTTAAATGTTGACTCCTCTGTAATCCCCACATCAGAGCTAAAACCAGGAGCATAATGACTAATAGAAGTCAACAACCGAGTAGTTAGGGATAGTCATTGAATATTAGTTTCATCTGAAATTGTTGTACACTCCGGAGTTGTTCCTTCTCAGGCCTAAAAGGAGCTGCTATCCCAGGACGCCTAACTTAAAGAATCCTAATATCAACAGGACCAGGCCTATGTTGTGGACAAGAGAGCTCGTTTTCCTGAGTTCAAAGACAGGACAGAGGGATATGGCTGAGATATGGGGTGAATCTGCAGCCCATGGGGATGCACTCTCCAAGCTCCAGTATAGGAATGGGGCCTCTAGGGTCCCAGGCCACCCACCACGCCCTCTGGAGCAGGATCTGGGCAACATTCCCTGTCAGTGATGAGGCAGCCCTAGCACTTGTCACGCCCCGATGTCGTGTCCTATGTGGGCCCCATGCTCTTGGCACCACACCCCACACTCTGCAGGTCCATGCTACAGGGTCCTTCATGCCTCAGGAGTAGAGACCACACAGCAAGCAGTTCCCTCCCCAACCAGCAGGAGGAGGGGAGGAGAGCAGGGGCACCAGGGGACTCTCACTCAGACAACAACACCCCAGCGGTGCCAGCGGGGACAGTGATGATGCAGATGAGGCACAGACCAAGAGATGGGACCAGAGGACCCAAAAGGCAGCTGGTCAGGTCCTGGCTCACCTGCACCCCGGACACCTTTGTCCCGCATACACCCCCTTCCTCATACACCCTCTCCTTAAATGCAGATTCTTCAGATGCGAACAGGCAGAGCTTCAGACTGAAAGTCAGCTCTTCCAAAATGACCCGTCAGCAAACACTGCAGGATTCCACTCCAGTGGGTGCCCTGGAGTCGACAACTCAGGGACTGAAGTGGATGTCGGTGCCAGGGGCAGTGGGAGGGAATGGGGAATGAGACTTTCATGGTTGTGGAATTTTGGTTTTGCAAGATGAATAGTTCTAGGGATGGTGGTGATGGCTCCACGAGAAAGTGAATCTATCTGATGCCTCAGAAACGTGCACTTAAAATGGTGATGATGGTAAAGGGTATGTGACGTGTGTTTTATTTCACTTAAAATAAATTCTTAAAATAATGTCTTGTTAACTGAGATTCCATTTCGACTCCCCTTCATCACAAATGTCGGAGGCCCAGACACAGTCCCCTACCTTAGGGGCCATCACGGTACCCTCACAGAGCATGTGGGAGACCATTCTTTGGGGGGCCTAGTCTGTGCTCACCTGACCTCTGTCCAGGGGGACCCAGGCAGTGGTGACCCCCATAGACTAGACATATGATATGCTATAGTATTAGTATGATACCACCAAGTGTTGTCACTCACCGGAACACAGAGCAGCAACCCACTCAAACATGCCTGACCTCATATGATTTTGACAAGATGAAGAGAAGAAAAGGAACCACAGGTTAATCAGGACAACACCCTTAATGCAGAGGTTGGAAATCTCAAAGGGGACAGGACACACTGCAGGCAAAGAGCGCATATGCGGTCTCACCATCCATGTGATCCTGACTCATGCAGGTATGGTGAGACCCACACAGTCCCCTCACCCTATACCTGGG
Source organism: Balaenoptera physalus (assembly GCF_965194825.1). NCBI lineage: Eukaryota > Metazoa > Chordata > Mammalia > Artiodactyla > Balaenopteridae > Balaenoptera > Balaenoptera physalus. The sequence continues at coordinate 62,109 of NW_028125098.1, forward strand.
GTCACACATCCACACTCACCAGGGTGACCCACCTCCCCAGACCCCTCCACCTGGGTCACATGTCCACAGTCCCAGGGTGACCTCACCTCCCCAGACCCTGCACCTGGGGTCACACGTCCCCTTGGTCAGGACACCATGGCTCTGCAGGGGGCTCCCCCAATGTGGAAACAAGCTGGGTCCCTGGGACCTCCTGGGATGGGAAAAAGTGTCAGGTGGGTCTCCTTTCCCCACACTTGTCCCAGAGGAGTCCTCCTCTTCTCACTTTGGTTCTGTGTGATTTTAACTGTTTTTACAGCTTTCATACTAGAGTTGAACACACGACCCTGGTGCTGGCATGCTCAGTCCTTTCTCGCCTCACTTACATGTTGAGGAAATGCACAGGACAGCAGGGCTGAAAGCCGAGGGGCAGCTCTGGACTCTGCTGAGTAGGGACGGTAGACTGGAGGGAGAGCTCAGCGGCAGCCTCAGCTGTCACCCATCGGCCTTTTGCCCGATCTGCGTGCCCTGCAATCAATTCATCAGCTAAACCTGCTTCCCTATGCACCATGCACGTGCTGGTAAATTGGAATTATTGCCAGGTAGTCCTCCTGAGGATTCACCATGAGCCCCAGGGAAGGTGAACCTTGCAGGGATTAAGACTAAGGCCCCGACCATAGCACTGACCCTTGGGAGGACCAGGTCACCACACTCAGAAGAGAGGCTGTTACGTAGACAAGCCCACCTCAGCTCCAGACCCCAGACATCTAAGCACAGACATTCAGATGCAGGCACGGAGCTTCCCAGTACTGAGGCCAGGCCGGGTCTCTACCCAGGTCCCCATAGTCCTAGCGTACACAGAACATGGTCAGTTCTAAATCTTCTTATTATAGACAACACATGGTCAGCTCTAAACATAATCAGTAGACAGGACATGCAGAGGTCTAAATCTACCATGTAGACACAACTTGATCATGTTTAAACTAGCTTAGGGCTGATCTCATAGGGGGTACAGATCACACACATGGGTCTCTCATCTTTGGACACCCACATCAGGAAACTGAACAAAATCTTTGTCATTAAACATTTCAACAGGCAAAACAGAAATGTTCCCAATTTCTCTGGCCACCTGATGGTCAGGATCCACGGGCGAGCCACGAACTTCTTAGAGTGCAGCCCAGTCTGCTGCCAGGACACACAAGAAGTGGCCTGATTCCAGCCTCCCAGGCTTCCAGAAGGAGGCGGCCACACTGGAAGCCAGGTCAGGAGAGTCCTGCATGGTCCGGGCCGGGAGATCCGGTCTGTCCATTTGGCTGGCCGATTCCGGGCGGGGCGCTCAGGGCCTCTGAGAGCCCTGCACTCAGGTCCTGCTTCCCTGCAGCGTGTGCCTGTGCGTGTGCGTGTGCGTGTGCGTGTGTGTGTGTGTGTGTGTAGAGGGGGCGGTGGCTGACGGCTCCCATGGTTCCCAACCCGGGCACCGCGCTGTCTTCGAGGGGAGGCACGGGGAGAGGTAGGGGCACAGAAGCCGTTGGAGAGGAGAACCCACCGCGGAACTCCTTGCACACTGGCTCGCCCCACCCGGAGACCCGCCTGCCCATCGTGGGCCGCATGTCGCTCCCCAGTCCCCCACCGCCGAGGGCAGGGTGCCTGCTCTTTCAACAGCACAGGGTCTCACATGAAGGAGACCCAGTGGGGACTGTCAGCCCCCGACTCCTGATGTTGTGTTTGGGGAGAATGAACCCCCTTGACTGGGCGATGGGACCCTGTGAGGAAAGAGGTGGCGGCCCGATCCAAGTCGGGGCCTGGCTGAGATATGAGAAAACAGGAGCCAAAGCAAGACCTGGAGGCCAGGCCAACAGGAGGGACACCCCCAGCCTTGGTCGGGCTCTCCAACGGTGATATTGTTGCTTTAGGGGACCTGGGACAGGTGACTGAATGTAATGGGAGTCTAAACTGGACCCTGAATGGGGCTTAAAGAAGGTGTGAAGGATGTTACTGAGACAGTGACAGTCATTGGAATACAAACTCTGTGTCAGGATATCCTGCTCCATCCATTTAAATCCCTGAGACCTGTGACCTTTACGTGGCTACGCAGGATTGTTAGAGCAGCTGCGTGCGGATATACCTGGGGCACAATTCAGTCTGCAGCCAACTTGCAAGTGGTTCCAGCAAACACACAGGTGTGCGCACAGGCAGGCACAGCACACACACAAACATATGCACGTGCACAGCACAAATATATTCACACACTAGCATGTGAACACACATGCACCGATATGCCCATGCACACACTAATGTGTGCAAGTGCACATACCTATGCACATGCACAGCATATGTATGCAAACAGGCACATGCACACGCATAGCACACACTCAGGGAATAAAGTGAATCCGTAAAGCATTAATTCCTGAACACAAGTGAAGCTGACATGTATTTTCCCCTTTTCTTAGCCTTGATGTTTTCCACAACAAAAAGTTTAAGAAAAATGATAACGGCAAATGACCTTTGATTCATAGGACTTTCTGATTTTATTCCACAAATATTATGACAGTAGAAATGAATGTAGATATTACATGTGTCCACTAATGGATGAATGGAGAAGAAAAACACGGTCCATCAATACAAGGGAATGCTATTCAGCCTAAAAAGGAAGTCAGTTCTGACACAGGATGCAGCAGGGATGAACCTTGAGGGCATTATGCTCAGTGATGTAAGCTAGACACAAAAAAACAAACAGTGCTTGATCCACTCATACAAGGCCCCTAGAGCAGTCGGAAATATAGAGACATAAAGTAGGATGTTGAGGGCCAGAGGCTGAGGGAGGTACAATGGCGAGTGAGTGTTTAATGGGGACTGTTTCAATTTTGCAAGATGAAAAAGTTCTGGAGGATGATGGTGGTCAGGTTTGCACAACAGTGTGAATTACTTCCTGACCCTGAAATGTGCATTTAAAAATGGTTAAGATAATACATTTTATGTTATGTGTACCAGACCACAATTTTTAAAACTTTTCAAAAAACAACAGGAAATAGTCCATGAATACCACAAAATGTACAACTTCACTAACAACAGAGGGATTAAAGCCATAAGCAAAATACTGTGCATACACCTACCAGAATGGCAGACATGAAAGACATAGTATCAAATATCAGCAGGATGTGGAGCAATGGAAAGCCTGGTATGCAACGGGGGGATGCAACCACTTCTGAAGCAATCGGGCCACAGATAGCGAAGTCCGTGCACAGAGACCCACAGTGCTCCTCCCAGTTGAACACAAACCCACCAGCCCTGCACCATGACACACGGACATGGACTTGCAGCCACAGGAGCCAAACCTGAAGGAACCTGAAGGCCATCACAGACGGATGCAGAAATGAACCATGCACGCTCCTATGAAGGAATATTCCACAGCAATGGAGTACATTTTGTTTAAAGGTAGTAAAACTATAAAAATTATTTTTTAAAGAAAACTATATTTACAAGATGAAAGAATCTATAATTCTGGCACCTAGGGATTGTCGAATGCTCCTAAAAATAGATTGCTGTGGAAATGTTTATTATAGGGAAATTGATATATTCTCTAGGAAGGACGGGGTGAATGGGCCTGCTACATTTTCTACATTGAAGACATGCACAGGTTTTGATTCTACGTCTGTTAAATCAAGTGGGACTTCACTGGATTTCTGCTACTGTGGAGATAATCAAATTCTGGGTAGGGGTCAGGAGAAAATTAGTCATAGGTGTTCTTGTGTAATAATTACTGTTGAAAGTGTAAATGATCCATTTACCAGTAAGACTGAGAATAGTATAACTGCTACATTACTTCATATGAGATGATCGTCTGTGCTATTGTTCCTGGAGCTCCAGTGAGTGAGTATTTTGAATGTGAAGTTCATCCAGATCTGAGGATGGACTAAATGGCTAAGTGTGATATGGCTAATAGAAATAATATGCCTACATTTATACTAATTACTGGATGAGATATGGGAAGAGGAATTCATGTTGTGAGAGCCAGGGTTAAGGCTAGCATTGGGGCAATAATATATAAATTGATGATGTTGATGGACATAGTGGTTCTTTAATAAGTAATTTGAATGCCTCAGCAATGGGTTGTAATCATCCATGGGGGCTGATGATTTTTGGTCCTTTCTGGATTTGTATATAGCCTAGGATTTTCCATTTAGTTAATATGAGGAATGCTATGGTGAATTAAATTGGGTAATTTGTGAAAGAATGTTGATTATAAACATATTATTAGGAAGAGGACTTGAACCAGTGCAGAAAAAGTTTCATTTTTACATAATTACTGGGCTCTGCCAGCGTAACGAACCCTGTTCTACAGTAGGGTATGTATAAATTAACTGAATGTAGATTATATCATCATTTAGTTTGAAGACATTTTGTAAAGGAAGCCGTATTGCTCTTGTCCTTTCATACTGGAAGAAATCTGCTATAGACAGAAACCAACCAGGATGACTCCAGTCTGAACTCAGGTCACGTGAGACTTTAATCGTTGAACAAACAGACAATTAATAGCAGTTATACCGTTGAAATGTCGTGATCCAGCATCAAGGTCATAAACCATATTGCCCATATGAACTCCAGAATACAATTACACTGTTATCCCTAGTAAAACTTGTTTTACTGACCAGTGTTTTAGAAGAACAGGTGATAAAGCATTTTGACTAGCTGGCCTAAATTTTAATCACTCAGAAGTGGTTTTATTCTCCAAAAAATAAATGGCACACGGGATCAAGACACACCGGCTTCAGTAGTTGTGGCGTGCAGACTCAGTAGTTGTGGCCCACTGGCTTAGTTGTTCCGTGGCACGTGAGATCTTCCCGGACCGGGGATCGAACCGGGTCCCCTGCATTGGCAGGCGAATTCTTAATCACTGCATCACCGGGCAAGTCCCAGATTCACAGTCTCCCTTTTAATATACCTTAAGCCCAAAGAATCCATGGAAAATTGTTAGAGAAAATAAGGCAATAAATATTGTAAGGACTATAACAGAAGCCTATAGTACACAGTTCATATAGACACATCCCAAGCAGTTACAAAGTATATTAAAAGGGAGGCTGCAATTTTAAAAGAATAAGAAAAATTATACCCACAAACTCCCAATCTTTCCTGAAACGTTGCAATCTGAAACCCTATTGTAGGAAGCAGAAGATTCCAGGAGACATTCTACAAATGAAGGACTCCAAACCCTGTGGTTGGATAAGGAATTCTGGAAGGAAGGTATCCTCACCCAAGGAGAGCAGGTTCCTATACTTCTCTAACATCACATCCCTGTACAATTCCCATTGATCTTGGTCCACGCATTCTCACTCCTCTTGACAGAAATCTATGGCCACATCCTGGAATGTCAGCAGTCCCTGAAATTAAACGTACACATGCCATGTGGCCACGGGAAGAGTTCATAATATGACCCAAGAAGAAAACAGCAAGTGAAGAGAAGGTTTTAATTTAGAAGAGTGTCTTCAATTATCCACTAATACATATATATATATATATATATATATATATATATATATATATATATAATTATTTTTTTACAAAGTAACTTTCTCTACCTTATTTCTAACTACAAGAAAAGAGTATGGCATGTGATCCACAAAACCAGTATAGAGACTATACTTGTCTGGCAAAGAAATGATAAAATGATGGTTTCAACACAGGCATGTGCATTTTTGAGTGTTTTATTTATATCAAACTGGATAAAATGTGTGTATTTCTCATAGAGAAAAGACCTGTCGAGGTAGAAATGTACCTTTCAACTATTCATGGGTACACGAGTACACTGGGGAGATTGTAAAAGTGCAGATTGTGATTCAGTAGGTCCGGTGGGCCTGAGTTCTATTTTTTTAACAAGCTCATTTTTAACTAGTGATGCCACAGTCTCTGATTCATTAACCACAACTGTGAATATCAGAGACATAATTAGAAAGGTAAAAATTCATATTTAATTTTGAACTTAAAGTGTTTTATGGATTTTACACCTTTAATAGAATAGTGAGCACAGCAGCAACAATCATTTGTGAGTATTTACTATAGACTGTGTATCTTTCTAATTTTTTTGTGTAGGATTCCAGGAAAAAGGCCTGGGCTGCGGCCACAATGGGCATGGCCCCCAGGCCGGGTCGCCCCTCCATGACCCCCGACGGGGCCCTGCGCTCCTGGCGGCTCCCTCCCCCGCCGCCCCGCTCCCTCCCGGAAGGCCTCGGGGCAGAGCGGTCCCACCCACTGCGCGCTGAACAGAGCCCGCGTTTCCTCAGAGCTGGAACTCCCGGCTCAGGCGGGGTCTCTTCCCTCCGCCTTCACGGAACTGCCCCGCAGCCCGAGGGGAGGGCGACCTCACTGAGGCTGCCGGCTCTGGAGGTGCCCCGGCGGCCGAAGCCATGACAGTCGCGGGGACGGCGGGCTGGGTAAGTGGGCGCCGACCCTCCGCCTGGTCCGGTGCCCGGGCGGCAGCACAAGACCAGCTTCTGAGGGGCAGGGGTTCGCTGCCACCCGCCGCTGCTGTGCAGAAAGAGCGGCCTCCAGCGTCTGGTCCCTGGGAACTTCGGTCCGTCCTCTCGCCCCTGCCCTCGTCCTGGCTCGTGAGGCCTGTTGGGCGTGAGGAGGGGGTCGGCCTGAGCGTCCTGAGGGGAAACGGGGCAAGGGAGGCTCAGGGTCCGGCTGCAGCGTCAGCGCCCCTCTTCCCGACTGCGGGGAAAGCGGCTGAAAACTCCTCCCGAGGCGCGCAGGCCCCTTATTCAGCCGAGTCCCTCTGCGCTCCTTCCTCCCTGAGCTAAAGTACCGGGGGGAGGGGACAGGGCAGGGAACTGGCGCAGGTAATGGGGAATATCAAAAGGTGATTGTTAACTAAGGAAAACCAGCTCTCCCAAGGTGAGGAATGCGGCGCTTTTCTTTGCCTGGGCTCACTGAATTCCTTCCTTTGATATGCACCTCAGCTCTCTGGGGCCTGCATTCTGTATTTGCATATCCTGAGTGCCTCAGGGCCCGCCGGCTCACATTGGAGGGCTGCAAGTGCTGAAGACTGTGACATCCTTTGTTTACTGATAGGGCAAGAACTATTCCATTTCTCACAGGCTTGAGGGGCAGACAGTGGAAAAAAGTCAGAGAATCTCACTCGGCCTGTACTTTGGTTTACATATAGATAATATTTATACTTAACTGTGCTAATAGAGGTTCTCAAGTCCAATCAACTTGTACTACTGCCCTCTATGTATCAATTTCATCAATATCATAAGATAAATGCCTATAGAATTGACTTAATCCATTTAAATAGGATAAAGATTTTTAAAGGAAATATAATAGAAATATAACAACAAAACCTTTACCACTAAAGGCTGGGTCTGGAACACCCTAAATAAATGTTCCATTGTTACAATATTGAAAGATGTAGTCAATAGAAATATCAACAAAAATGACAAATAATAAGGGTAGCAGAATGTTGAAATGTTCTATCTTTATCATTAAAGTGGCAGAAAATCATTTATTAGTAGGCACTGGGGGCAGAAGATGCCTGATTTTATATCTGTGTCATATTTGTGCAGTTGTTTCAACAAGTAACTTAAAGACAAAATGGAAAAACAAGGAGGTTTGTGCCTGAGATCATGTTGATGTGAAACCAGGGATGGCCACCTTGTGCCAGGTGAGTTAAGTTTACCTGGCAGGTAGACCGCAGAGCTCCTGGGAAGCAAGGGTTGGAATTTTTCTGCTGGGTGCCCCTTAGGTTCTGTGACTTGACTGACTGTGAGTCATGTTTCGGGAAAGACCTGATCACAGGAAAAGGGTGGGAATAGAGTGATTTGGGGAGCAGCTAACAACATTCATCACAGCTCACGGCCTGAATGAATTTTAAAGAAACAGGAAAACAAATGCTTCTTATGGAATCAGAGAATGTGAGGGCTGGACAATCCCAGAAAAGGAGGAACACCCATCCCATTTTCCAGATGACAAAACAGAGGTCCAGCAAGGTGAAATCACTCACCCAAGTTGCACCCGTCTCTCCTCCCCACTACGTGGTTCATGAAAGCAGGACTCTTCCTGTCTTGATCACTGCTGAACCCCAAAAAGGGCCAGGCATCTAGCAGCTGCTCCAAAAATTTGCGTTGACGGTAGGAACAATGCTATTTCTTTCTTTCTCACTCTTATTCAGGATTGTGCCAAGAACTCCCCAGGTTGCAATGTAATTCGATAAATGTAAATATTAATTGAGTTTTGTTGTGATGAGGACTTAGGCTTTGAAGGTAACAGACTTGGTTCAGATCTTGGTTCTGCCACTCCATAGCTGTTTGGCTTTGGGAAAATTACTAAACCTCTGTGAGATTATTTCCTCCTTTGTAAAGTGGGGATAAATCTATCTGAGCCAGCAGAGCACCTGCATGAGAGATGTGCACTAAATATTGGTCTTTCTCACTCTCCTACGCCATCTCTCTGTTCTTCCCAGAGAAGCTGTACAGAAGGATATAGTACTTTTGTTTAAAATAGTTAACTAATTAATTTGTTTTTGGCTGCGTTGGGTCTTCGTTGCTATGCGCAGGTTTTCTCTAGTTGCGGCAAGCGGGAGCTACTCTTTGTTGCGGTGCGCGGGCTTCTCATTGCGGTGGCTTCTCTTGCTAGCCTTAACCCCAATGCTAGCCTTAACCCTGGCTCTCACAACATGAATTCCTCTTCCCATATCTTATCCACTAATTAATATAAATGTAGGCATATTATTTCTATTAGACACATCACACCTAGCCATTTACTCCATCCTCAGATCTGGATGAACTTCACATTCATAATACACACTCACTGGAGCTCTAGGAACAATAGCACAGACAATCATCTCATATGAAGTAATGTAGCAGTTATTCTATTCTCAGTCTTACTGATAAATAGATCATTTACACTTTCAACAGTAATTATTACACAAGAACACCTATGACTAATTTTCTCCTGACCCCTACCCAGAATTTGATTATCTCCGCAGTAGCAGAAATCCAATGAAGCCCCACTTGATTTAACGGAAGTAGCATCAAAACCTGTATATGTCTTCAATGTAGAAAATGTAGCAGGCCCATTCACCCCGTCCCTCCTAGAGAATATGTCAATTTCCCTATAATAAACATTTCCACAGCAATCTATTTTTAGGAGCATTCGACAGTCCCTAGGTGCCAGAATTATATACAGCCCAAGTCATCATTAAAGCACATCTAACAATCTCCTTTCTATGAATTTGAGCCTCCTACCTACAATTTTGATATGATCAACGCATACATCTCTTATGAAAAGTTTTTTTACGACTAACATTAACCTTATGTATATGAGAGTTTTCACTACTTGTCATCATACCAGGCAACCCACCACAAATTTAAGAAATATGTCTGACAAAAGAGTTTCTTTGATAGAGTAAATCATAGAGGTTTCAATGCTCTTATTCCTGGAATTGAATTCTTCCTAATAATTTTACATTCTCCATGCTACCTACCACATTACACCACATGCTATATAGTAAAGTTCTCTAAGTAAGCTTCAGGCCCATACCCCCAAAATATTTTTGTATATCCTTCCTGTGCTAATAAACTCTCATTGTTTTTACCATCATTCTACTGACCATTTTCTCAGGAAATATAATTGTATAACAAGCTCACACTGGTTAATGGTATCCCCATTCTAATAAAACACATGAACCCATAACCTACAGAAGCATCCAACAAATATTTCCTAAAACAGTCCACCACATCAATACTACTTATAATGGCTATTATCATTAATCTAATATACTCTGGTCAAAGAGCACAATGAATAACAAGAATCTTTAATCCAGCAGCATCCACCCTCATGACAATCGCCCTTGTCACAAAAGTAGGACTTTCCCCATTTCACTTCTGATTGCCTGAAGTCACACGAGGCATCCCATGAACAGCAGACCTGATGCTATCAACATGACAAAATTGCAACCCTATCAGTTTTATACCACATGTCACCATCCATCAACCTAAATATACTATTAATCATAGTGATATTATAAATCATAGCTGGAGGCTGAGGCCGACTTCGCCATACTCACCTGGAAAATATTACACCCTCCTCATCAATTGCCCATATAGGATGAATAACAGCTATTATAATGTATATTCAGATCATAACAATCCTAAACATACTAATTTATATCATAACAACACTATCTTCTTCTTATTTATGCCTAGATCATGTACTACAAGAGTATCATTATCACACACATGAGATAAAACACCTCCCATCACAATCATTTTCCTCACCATTACAGTATCATTAGGACATCGCCCATCACTATCAGGCTTTCTACCCAAATGAATAATTATCCAAGAGATAACACAAACGACAACATCATTCTACCAACACTAATAGCCATCATAGCAGTCCTCAGCATATATTTCTACTTGCAGCTAACATACTCCACATCACTAACTATATTCCCTTCATTAAACAACACAAACACAAAACAATTTGAACATACAAAGAAATAACCTTCCTATCATTACCAATCATAATACCCACACGGTTACTACACACAACACCCATTCTATCGGTGCTGGACTAGGAATTTAGGTTAGTTCAGACCAAGAGCTTTCAAAACCCTAAACAAGTGAAATTTACTTAATTCCTAAAAATAAGGATTGCAAGACTTTATTCTACATCAATTAAATGTAAAGCAAACACTGTATTGAAGCCAAATCTTTACGAGATTGATGAGTTTTAACCCCAGGAAACTTTAGTTAACAGGCAAATCCTCTAGTCAACTGGCTTCAGTCTACTTCTCCTTCATTTGAGAAAGAAAAAAAGAAAAAAAAAAACGGCAGGATAATCACTGGCAGAATTGAAGCTGCTTCTCTGAAGTTAGAATTGAATGTGTTGATTCACCACAGGGTTTGCCAGAAAGAGGGCTCAAACTCTGTCTTTAGATTTACAGTCTAATGCTAACTCAGTCATTTTACCTCTGTTCATACACTGCTGATTATTTTCAACAAATCACAAAGATATCGGCATTTTATATTTACTATTTGGTGCTTGAGCTGGAGTAGCAGGCAGCACCTTAATTATATTAATCCAGGCTGAGCTATGCTGACCTGGACCGCTACTTGGAGATGCCCAAATCTGAAAGGTTGTCATAACAGTCCCTGCACTTGTAATAGTTTTCTTTATAGCTGTACCCGTTATGATTGCAGGCTTTGAAAACTGACCTGGGCCACTAATAACTCGGACACCTGAAGTAGCATTTCCCCCAATAAATCATTTAAACTTTTGACTACTTCCCCCATCATTCTTACTCCTACTCATATCACCAATAGTAGAAGCTGGTTCTGGTACCAGTGGGACCGTGTATTCAGCTCTAGCCTGCAATCTGGCTCATGCAGGAGCCTCTGTCGACCTAACTGTTTTCTCCTTACATTTAGCAGGTGTCTCCTCAATTCTTGCTATTATTACTTTTATTACTATAGTCTTTTTTTTTTTTTACTATAGTCTTTAATACAAAACCAGCAGTCATATCCCAATACCAAACATCATTATTTGTTTAATCTTCCCCAACTATAGCCATATTACTATAATTACCAATCTCAGTCCAAGCAGCCAGAATTGCCATGCTGTTAAGAGATAGATATCTAAACATTACTTTCTTTGAACCTGCAGGAGGAGACCGAATCCTATACCAACACCTCTTTTGATACTTTGCTCACCCTGAAGTCTGTATTCATGGCCTAACAGGGTTTGTTATAAACTCACATATCATTACATACTATTTAGGACAAAAATTGCCTTTCAGCTATCTGGGAATAGTATGAGTCATGTCCACTGGTTTTTTAGGAGTTCTCTTGTGGGCCCATCATATGTTTACCATAGGGATAGCTGTGGACTCAGGAGCATACTTTGCATCAGCTACCGTAATTACTTCTATCCCTACAGGAGTAAAAGTATCTAGCTGATTAGCAACTCTTTATTTAATTTTTCTTTTTCTTCTCTTTTTTTTTTTTTGGCTGAGTTGGGTCTTGCTTGCTGCGCATGGGCTTTCTCTGGTTGCGGTGAGCGGCAGCTACTCTTCGTTGCGGTGTGCGGCCCTTTCATTGCAGTGGCTTCTCTTGTTGCAGAGCACGGCCTCTAGGCGCGTGGGCTTCAGTAGTTGTGGCTTGTGGGCTCTAGAGGGCAGGCTCAGTAGTTGTGGCACACGGGCTTTTTGCTCCGCGGCATGTGGAATCTTCCCAGACAAGGGCTCGAACCCGTGTCCCCTGCATTAGCAGGCGAATTCTTAACCACTGCGTCACCAGGGAAGTCCCTGGTTAGCAACTGTTCACGGAGGGAATACTATATGACCTCCCACTATATTATGAGTTTTAGGCTTTAGGTTTTCTTTTTACAGTAGGTGGTTTGACAGGAATCATCTTAGCCAACTCATCCCCAGACATTGTCCTCCAGGATACATACTATGTAGTAGCACACTTCCATGACCTAATGTCCATGGGAGCAGTCTTCACTATTATAGGAGGCTTCCTACACTGATTCCCACTATTCTCAGGTTATACAGTTAACTCAGCATGAGCAAAAATTCACTTCACAAGTATATTTGTAGTAGTAAATATGACTTCCTGCAGCACTTTCGTGGCCTCTCAGGGATGTCACTACGTTAGTCTGAGTACCCTGAGGCACACACAACATGAAATATTTTGTCTTTAGGCTCATTCATCTCAGTAGCAGCAGTAATGCTAATAATCTTCATACTTTGAAAAGCATTTGTGTCTAAACAAGAAGTCTTAGCAGTGGAAATTGCTACTCCTAACCTAGAATGGTTACACGGATGTCCTCCACCATATCCTACGTTTCAAGATCCTACCTATGTAAATGTAAAATAAGGAAGGACTCAAGTCCTTTTCAACCAGTTTCAAGCCAACACCATAACAATTATGTCTTCCTCAATAAATGAGATAAAAGTAAAAAGTGATGTAGCTTTGTCAAAGTTAAATGATAGGCTAAAATCCTGTATATCACTAAGGCATATCAATTTCATCTAGGCTCTCAAGATACAACATCACCGATTATGGAAGAACTTTTACATTTTCTTCGTCACACATTAATAGTGATTTTTAAAATAAGTTCTCTAGTCCTCTATATCATTTCACTAATATTGACATCTAAACTCATATGCATACAATAGATGCACAGGTAGAGAAAATGTGAACAATTTACTAGCTATTATTGTAATCTTAATTGCCCTATCATCATTGTGAATCCTTTACATGATACATGAAATCAATAACTCTTCCCAAACCATAAAAAACTATGGGTCAGTAATGATACTGAAGCTACAAATCCACAGATTACGAAGATTTAAATGTTGACTCCTCTGTAATCCCCACATCAGAGCTAAAACCAGGAGCATAATGACTAATAGAAGTCAACAACCGAGTAGTTAGGGATAGTCATTGAATATTAGTTTCATCTGAAATTGTTGTACACTCCGGAGTTGTTCCTTCTCAGGCCTAAAAGGAGCTGCTATCCCAGGACGCCTAACTTAAAGAATCCTAATATCAACAGGACCAGGCCTATGTTGTGGACAAGAGAGCTCGTTTTCCTGAGTTCAAAGACAGGACAGAGGGATATGGCTGAGATATGGGGTGAATCTGCAGCCCATGGGGATGCACTCTCCAAGCTCCAGTATAGGAATGGGGCCTCTAGGGTCCCAGGCCACCCACCACGCCCTCTGGAGCAGGATCTGGGCAACATTCCCTGTCAGTGATGAGGCAGCCCTAGCACTTGTCACGCCCCGATGTCGTGTCCTATGTGGGCCCCATGCTCTTGGCACCACACCCCACACTCTGCAGGTCCATGCTACAGGGTCCTTCATGCCTCAGGAGTAGAGACCACACAGCAAGCAGTTCCCTCCCCAACCAGCAGGAGGAGGGGAGGAGAGCAGGGGCACCAGGGGACTCTCACTCAGACAACAACACCCCAGCGGTGCCAGCGGGGACAGTGATGATGCAGATGAGGCACAGACCAAGAGATGGGACCAGAGGACCCAAAAGGCAGCTGGTCAGGTCCTGGCTCACCTGCACCCCGGACACCTTTGTCCCGCATACACCCCCTTCCTCATACACCCTCTCCTTAAATGCAGATTCTTCAGATGCGAACAGGCAGAGCTTCAGACTGAAAGTCAGCTCTTCCAAAATGACCCGTCAGCAAACACTGCAGGATTCCACTCCAGTGGGTGCCCTGGAGTCGACAACTCAGGGACTGAAGTGGATGTCGGTGCCAGGGGCAGTGGGAGGGAATGGGGAATGAGACTTTCATGGTTGTGGAATTTTGGTTTTGCAAGATGAATAGTTCTAGGGATGGTGGTGATGGCTCCACGAGAAAGTGAATCTATCTGATGCCTCAGAAACGTGCACTTAAAATGGTGATGATGGTAAAGGGTATGTGACGTGTGTTTTATTTCACTTAAAATAAATTCTTAAAATAATGTCTTGTTAACTGAGATTCCATTTCGACTCCCCTTCATCACAAATGTCGGAGGCCCAGACACAGTCCCCTACCTTAGGGGCCATCACGGTACCCTCACAGAGCATGTGGGAGACCATTCTTTGGGGGGCCTAGTCTGTGCTCACCTGACCTCTGTCCAGGGGGACCCAGGCAGTGGTGACCCCCATAGACTAGACATATGATATGCTATAGTATTAGTATGATACCACCAAGTGTTGTCACTCACCGGAACACAGAGCAGCAACCCACTCAAACATGCCTGACCTCATATGATTTTGACAAGATGAAGAGAAGAAAAGGAACCACAGGTTAATCAGGACAACACCCTTAATGCAGAGGTTGGAAATCTCAAAGGGGACAGGACACACTGCAGGCAAAGAGCGCATATGCGGTCTCACCATCCATGTGATCCTGACTCATGCAGGTATGGTGAGACCCACACAGTCCCCTCACCCTATACCTGGGGTCACACATCCACACTCACCAGGGTGACCCACCTCCCCAGACCCCTCCACCTGGGTCACATGTCCACAGTCCCAGGGTGACCTCACCTCCCCAGACCCTGCACCTGGGGTCACACGTCCCCTTGGTCAGGACACCATGGCTCTGCAGGGGGCTCCCCCAATGTGGAAACAAGCTGGGTCCCTGGGACCTCCTGGGATGGGAAAAAGTGTCAGGTGGGTCTCCTTTCCCCACACTTGTCCCAGAGGAGTCCTCCTCTTCTCACTTTGGTTCTGTGTGATTTTAACTGTTTTTACAGCTTTCATACTAGAGTTGAACACACGACCCTGGTGCTGGCATGCTCAGTCCTTTCTCGCCTCACTTACATGTTGAGGAAATGTACAGGACAGCAGGGCTGAAAGCCGAGGGGCAGCTCTGGACGCTGCTGAGTAGGGACGGTAGACTGGAGGGAGAGCTCAGCAGCAGCCTCAGCTGTCACCCATCGGCCTTTTGCCCGATCTGCGTGCCCTGCAATCAATTCATCAGCTAAACCTGCTTCCCTATGCACCATGCACGTGCTGGTAAATTGGAATTATTGCCAGGTAGTCCTCCTGAGGATTCTCCATGAGCCCCAGGGAAGGTGAACCTTGCAGGGATTAAGACTAAGGCCCCGACCATAGCACTGACCCTTGGGAGGACCAGGTCACCACACTCAGAAGAGAGGCTGTTACGTAGACAAGCCCACCTCAGCTCCAGACCCCAGACATCTAAGCACAGACATTCAGATGCAGGCACGGAGCTTCCCAGTACTGAGGCCAGGCCGGGTCTCTACCCAGGTCCCCATAGTCCTAGCGTACACAGAACATGGTCAGTTCTAAATCTTCTTATTATAGACAACACATGGTCAGCTCTAAACATAATCAGTAGACAGGACATGCAGAGGTCTAAATCTACCATGTAGACACAACTTGATCATGTTTAAACTAGCTTAGGGCTGATCTCATAGGGGGTACAGATCACACACATGGGTCTCTCATCTTTGGACACCCACATCAGGAAACTGAACAAAATCTTTGTCATTAAACATTTCAACAGGCAAAACAGAAATGTTCCCAATTTCTCTGGCCACCTGATGGTCAGGATCCACGGGCGAGCCACGAACTTCTTAGAGTGCAGCCCAGTCTGCTGCCAGGACACACAAGAAGTGGCCTGATTCCAGCCTCCCAGGCTTCCAGAAGGAGGCGGCCACACTGGAAGCCAGGTCAGGAGAGTCCTGCATGGTCCGGGCCGGGAGATCCGGTCTGTCCATTTGGCTGGCCGATTCCGGGCGGGGCGCTCAGGGCCTCTGAGAGCCCTGCACTCAGGTCCTGCTTCCCTGCAGCGTGTGCCTGTGCGTGTGCGTGTGTTTGTCTGTGTGTGTAGAGTGGGCGGTGGCTGACGGCTCCCATGGTTCCCAACCCGGGCACCGCGCTGTCTTCGAAGGGAGGCACGGGGAGAGGTAGGGGCACAGAAGCCGTTGGAGAGGAGAACCCACCGCGGAACTCCTTGCACACTGGCTCGCCCCACCCGGAGACCCGCCTGCCCATCGTGGGCCGCATGTCGCTCCCCAGTCCCCCACCCCCGAGGGCAGGGTGCCTGCTCTTTCAACAGCACAGGGTCTCACATGAAGGAGACCCAGTGGGGACTGTCAGCCCCCGACTCCTGATGCTGTGTTTGGGGAGAATGAACCCACTTGACTGGGCGATGGGACCCTGTGAGGAAAGAGGTGGCGGCCCGATCCAAGTCGGGGCCTGGCTGAGATATGAGAAAACAGGAGCCAAGAGCAAGGCCTGGAGGCCAGGCCAACAGGAGGGACACCCCCAGCCTTGGTCGGGCTCTCCAACGGTGATATTGTTGCTTTAGGGGACCTGGGACAGGTGACTGAATGTAATGGGAGTCTAAACTGGACCCTGAATGGGGCTTAAAGAAGGTGTGAAGGATGTTACTGAGACAGTGACAGTCATTGGAATACAAACTCTGTGTCAGGATATCCTGCTCCATCCATTTAAATCCCTGAGACCTGTGACCTTTACGTGGCTACGCAGGATTGTTAGAGCAGCTGCGTGCGGATATACCTGGGGCACAATTCAGTCTGCAGCCAACTTGCAAGTGGTTCCAGCAAACACACAGGTGTGCGCACAGGCAGGCACAGCACACACACAAACATATGCACGTGCACAGCACAAATATATTCACACACTAGCATGTGAACACACATGCACCGATATGCCCATGCACACACTAATGTGTGCAAGTGCACATACCTATGCACATGCACAGCATATGTATGCAAACAGGCACATGCACACGCATAGCACACACTCAGGGAATAAAGTGAATCCGTAAAGCATTAATTCCTGAACACAAGTGAAGCTGACATGTATTTTCCCCTTTTCTTAGCCTTGATGTTTTCCACAACAAAAAGTTTAAGAAAAATGATAACGGCAAATGACCTTTGATTCATAGGACTTTCTGATTTTATTCCACAAATATTATGACAGTAGAAATGAATGTAGATATTACATGTGTCCACTAATGGATGAATGGAGAAGAAAAACACGGTCCATCAATACAAGGGAATGCTATTCAGCCTAAAAAGGAAGTCAGTTCTGACACAGGATGCAGCAGGGATGAACCTTGAGGGCATTATGCTCAGTGATGTAAGCTAGACACAAAAAAACAAACAGTGCTTGATCCACTCATACAAGGCCCCTAGAGCAGTCGGAAATATAGAGACATAAAGTAGGATGTTGAGGGCCAGAGGCTGAGGGAGGTACAATGGCGAGTGAGTGTTTAATGGGGACTGTTTCAATTTTGCAAGATGAAAAAGTTCTGGAGGATGATGGTGGTCAGGTTTGCACAACAGTGTGAATTACTTCCTGACCCTGAAATGTGCATTTAAAAATGGTTAAGATAATACATTTTATGTTATGTGTACCAGACCACAATTTTTAAAACTTTTCAAAAAACAACAGGAAATAGTCCATGAATACCACAAAATGTACAACTTCACTAACAACAGAGGGATTAAAGCCATAAGCAAAATACTGTGCATACACCTACCAGAATGGCAGACATGAAAGACATAGTATCAAATATCAGCAGGATGTGGAGCAATGGAAAGCCTGGTATGCAACGGGGGGATGCAACCACTTCTGAAGCAATCGGGCCACAGATAGCGAAGTCCGTGCACAGAGACCCACAGTGCTCCTCCCAGTTGAACACAAACCCACCAGCCCTGCACCATGACACACGGACATGGACTTGCAGCCACAGGAGCCAAACCTGAAGGAACCTGAAGGCCATCACAGACGGATGCAGAAATGAACCATGCACGCTCCTATGAAGGAATATTCCACAGCAATGGAGTACATTTTGTTTAAAGGTAGTAAAACTATAAAAATTATTTTTTAAAGAAAACTATATTTACAAGATGAAAGAATCTATAATTCTGGCACCTAGGGATTGTCGAATGCTCCTAAAAATAGATTGCTGTGGAAATGTTTATTATAGGGAAATTGATATATTCTCTAGGAAGGACGGGGTGAATGGGCCTGCTACATTTTCTACATTGAAGACATGCACAGGTTTTGATTCTACGTCTGTTAAATCAAGTGGGACTTCACTGGATTTCTGCTACTGTGGAGATAATCAAATTCTGGGTAGGGGTCAGGAGAAAATTAGTCATAGGTGTTCTTGTGTAATAATTACTGTTGAAAGTGTAAATGATCCATTTACCAGTAAGACTGAGAATAGTATAACTGCTACATTACTTCATATGAGATGATCGTCTGTGCTATTGTTCCTGGAGCTCCAGTGAGTGAGTATTTTGAATGTGAAGTTCATCCAGATCTGAGGATGGACTAAATGGCTAAGTGTGATATGGCTAATAGAAATAATATGCCTACATTTATACTAATTACTGGATGAGATATGGGAAGAGGAATTCATGTTGTGAGAGCCAGGGTTAAGGCTAGCATTGGGGCAATAATATATAAATTGATGATGTTGATGGACATAGTGGTTCTTTAATAAGTAATTTGAATGCCTCAGCAATGGGTTGTAATCATCCATGGGGGCTGATGATTTTTGGTCCTTTCTGGATTTGTATATAGCCTAGGATTTTCCATTTAGTTAATATGAGGAATGCTATGGTGAATTAAATTGGGTAATTTGTGAAAGAATGTTGATTATAAACATATTCTTAGGAAGAGGACTTGAACCAGTGCAGAAAAAGTTTCATTTTTACATAATTACTGGGCTCTGCCAGCGTAACGAACCCTGTTCTACAGTAGGGTATGTATAAATTAACTGAATGTAGATTATATCATCATTTAGTTTGAAGACATTTTGTAAAGGAAGCCGTATTGCTCTTGTCCTTTCATACTGGAAGAAATCTGCTATAGACAGAAACCAACCAGGATGACTCCAGTCTGAACTCAGGTCACGTGAGACTTTAATCGTTGAACAAACAGACAATTAATAGCAGTTATACCGTTGAAATGTCGTGATCCAGCATCAAGGTCATAAACCATATTGCCCATATGAACTCCAGAATACAATTACACTGTTATCCCTAGTAAAACTTGTTTTACTGACCAGTGTTTTAGAAGAACAGGTGATAAAGCATTTTGACTAGCTGGCCTAAATTTTAATCACTCAGAAGTGGTTTTATTCTCCAAAAAATAAATGGCACACGGGATCAAGACACACCGGCTTCAGTAGTTGTGGCGTGCAGACTCAGTAGTTGTGTCCCACTGGCTTAGTTGTTCCGTGGCACGTGAGATCTTCCCGGACCGGGGATCGAACCGGGTCCCCTGCATTGGCAGGCGAATTCTTAATCACTGCATCACCGGGCAAGTCCCAGATTCACAGTCTCCCTTTTAATATACCTTAAGCCCAAAGAATCCATGGAAAATTGTTAGAGAAAATAAGGCAATAAATATTGTAAGGACTATAACAGAAGCATATAGTACACAGTTCATATAGACACATCCCAAGCAGTTACAAAGTATATTAAAAGGGAGGCTGCAATTTTAAAAGAATAAGAAAAATTATACCCACAAACTCCCAATCTTTCCTGAAACGTTGCAATCTGAAACCCTATTGTAGGAAGCAGAAGATTCCAGGAGACATTCTACAAATGAAGGACTCCAAACCCTGTGGTTGGATAAGGAATTCTGGAAGGAAGGTATCCTCACCCAAGGAGAGCAGGTTCCTATACTTCTCTAACATCACATCCCTGTACAATTCCCATTGATCTTGGTCCACGCATTCTCACTCCTCTTGACAGAAATCTATGGCCACATCCTGGAATGTCAGCAGTCCCTGAAATTAAACGTACACATGCCATGTGGCCACGGGAAGAGTTCATAATATGACCCAAGAAGAAAACAGCAAGTGAAGAGAAGGTTTTAATTTAGAAGAGTGTCTTCAATTATCCACTAATACATATATATATATATATATATATATATATATATATATATATATATATAATTATTTTTTTACAAAGTAACTTTCTCTACCTTATTTCTAACTACAAGAAAAGAGTATGGCATGTGATCCACAAAACCAGTATAGAGACTATACTTGTCTGGCAAAGAAATGATAAAATGATGGTTTCAACACAGGCATGTGCATTTTTGAGTGTTTTATTTATATCAAACTGGATAAAATGTGTGTATTTCTCATAGAGAAAAGACCTGTCGAGGTAGAAATGTACCTTTCAACTATTCATGGGTACACGAGTACACTGGGGAGATTGTAAAAGTGCAGATTGTGATTCAGTAGGTCCGGTGGGCCTGAGTTCTATTTTTTTAACAAGCTCATTTTTAACTAGTGATGCCACAGTCTCTGATTCATTAACCACAACTGTGAATATCAGAGACATAATTAGAAAGGTAAAAATTCATATTTAATTTTGAACTTAAAGTGTTTTATGGATTTTACACCTTTAATAGAATAGTGAGCACAGCAGCAACAATCATTTGTGAGTATTTACTATAGACTGTGTATCTTTCTAATTTTTTTGTGTAGGATTCCAGGAAAAAGGCCTGGGCTGCGGCCACAATGGGCATGGCCCCCAGGCCGGGTCGCCCCTCCATGACCCCCGACGGGGCCCTGCGCTCCTGGCGGCTCCCTCCCCCGCCGCCCCGCTCCCTCCCGGAAGGCCTCGGGGCAGAGCGGTCCCACCCACTGCGCGCTGAACAGAGCCCGCGTTTCCTCAGAGCTGGAACTCCCGGCTCAGGCGGGGTCTCTTCCCTCCGCCTTCACGGAACTGCCCCGCAGCCCGAGGGGAGGGCGACCTCACTGAGGCTGCCGGCTCTGGAGGTGCCCCGGCGGCCGAAGCCATGACAGTCGCGGGGACGGCGGGCTGGGTAAGTGGGCGCCGACCCTCCGCCTGGTCCGGTGCCCGGGCGGCAGCACAAGACCAGCTTCTGAGGGGCAGGGGTTCGCTGCCACCCGCCGCTGCTGTGCAGAAAGAGCGGCCTCCAGCGTCTGGTCCCCGGGAACTTCGGTCCGTCCTCTCGCCCCTGCCCTCGTCCTGGCTCGTGAGGCCTGTTGGGCGTGAGGAGGGGGTCGGCCTGAGCGTCCTGAGGGGAAACGGGGCAAGGGAGGCTCAGGGTCCGGCTGCAGCGTCAGCGCCCCTCTTCCCGACTGCGGGGAAAGCGGCTGAAAACTCCTCCCGAGGCGCGCAGGCCCCTTATTCAGCCGAGTCCCTCTGCGCTCCTTCCTCCCTGAGCTAAAGTACCGGGGGGAGGGGACAGGGCAGGGAACTGGCGCAGGTAATGGGGAATATCAAAAGGTGATTGTTAACTAAGGAAAACCAGCTCTCCCAAGGTGAGGAATGCGGCGCTTTTCTTTGCCTGGGCTCACTGAATTCCTTCCTTTGATATGCACCTCAGCTCTCTGGGGCCTGCATTCTGTATTTGCATATCCTGAGTGCCTCAGGGCCCGCCGGCTCACATTGGAGGGCTGCAAGTGCTGAAGACTGTGACATCCTTTGTTTACTGATAGGGCAAGAACTATTCCATTTCTCACAGGCTTGAGGGGCAGACAGTGGAAAAAAGTCAGAGAATCTCACTCGGCCTGTACTTTGGTTTACATATAGATAATATTTATACTTAACTGTGCTAATAGAGGTTCTCAAGTCCAATCAACTTGTACTACTGCCCTCTATGTATCAATTTCATCAATATCATAAGATAAATGCCTATAGAATTGACTTAATCCATTTAAATAGGATAAAGATTTTTAAAGGAAATATAATAGAAATATAACAACAAAACCTTTACCACTAAAGGCTGGGTCTGGAACACCCTAAATAAATGTTCCATTGTTACAATATTGAAAGATGTAGTCAATAGAAATATCAACAAAAATGACAAATAATAAGGGTAGCAGAATGTTGAAATGTTCTATCTTTATCATTAAAGTGGCAGAAAATCATTTATTAGTAGGCACTGGGGGCAGAAGATGCCTGATTTTATATCTGTGTCATATTTGTGCAGTTGTTTCAACAAGTAACTTAAAGACAAAATGGAAAAACAAGGAGGTTTGTGCCTGAGATCATGTTGATGTGAAACCAGGGATGGCCACCTTGTGCCAGGTGAGTTAAGTTTACCTGGCAGGTAGACCGCAGAGCTCCTGGGAAGCAAGGGTTGGAATTTTTCTGCTGGGTGCCCCTTAGGTTCTGTGACTTGACTGACTGTGAGTCATGTTTCGGGAAAGACCTGATCACAGGAAAAGGGTGGGAATAGAGTGATTTGGGGAGCAGCTGACAACATTCATCACAGCTCACGGCCTGAATGAATTTTAAAGAAACAGGAAAACAAATGCTTCTTATGGAATCAGAGAATGTGAGGGCTGGACAATCCCAGAAAAGGAGGAACACCCATCCCATTTTCCAGATGACAAAACAGAGGTCCAGCAAGGTGAAATCACTCACCCAAGTTGCACCCGTCTCTCCTCCCCACTACGTGGTTCATGAAAGCAGGACTCTTCCTGTCTTGATCACTGCTGAACCCCAAAAAGGGCCAGGCATCTAGCAGCTGCTCCAAAAATTTGCGTTGACGGTAGGAACAATGCTATTTCTTTCTTTCTCACTCTTATTCAGGATTGTGCCAAGAACTCCCCAGGTTGCAATGTAATTCGATAAATGTAAATATTAATTGAGTTTTGTTGTGATGAGGACTTAGGCTTTGAAGGTAACAGACTTGGTTCAGATCTTGGTTCTGCCACTCCATAGCTGTTTGGCTTTGGGAAAATTACTAAACCTCTGTGAGATTATTTCCTCCTTTGTAAAGTGGGGATAAATCTATCTGAGCCAGCAGAGCACCTGCATGAGAGATGTGCACTAAATATTGGTCTTTCTCACTCTCCTACGCCATCTCTCTGTTCTTCCCAGAGAAGCTGTACAGAAGGATATAGTACTTTTGTTTAAAATAGTTAACTAATTAATTTGTTTTTGGCTGCGTTGGGTCTTCGTTGCTATGCGCAGGTTTTCTCTAGTTGCGGCAAGCGGGAGCTACTCTTTGTTGCGGTGCGCGGGCTTCTCATTGCGGTGGCTTCTCTTGCTAGCCTTAACCCCAATGCTAGCCTTAACCCTGGCTCTCACAACATGAATTCCTCTTCCCATATCTTATCCACTAATTAATATAAATGTAGGCATATTATTTCTATTAGACACATCACACCTAGCCATTTACTCCATCCTCAGATCTGGATGAACTTCACATTCATAATACACACTCACTGGAGCTCTAGGAACAATAGCACAGACAATCATCTCATATGAAGTAATGTAGCAGTTATTCTATTCTCAGTCTTACTGATAAATAGATCATTTACACTTTCAACAGTAATTATTACACAAGAACACCTATGACTAATTTTCTCCTGACCCCTACCCAGAATTTGATTATCTCCGCAGTAGCAGAAATCCAATGAAGCCCCACTTGATTTAACGGAAGTAGCATCAAAACCTGTATATGTCTTCAATGTAGAAAATGTAGCAGGCCCATTCACCCCGTCCCTCCTAGAGAATATGTCAATTTCCCTATAATAAACATTTCCACAGCAATCTATTTTTAGGAGCATTCGACAGTCCCTAGGTGCCAGAATTATATACAGCCCAAGTCATCATTAAAGCACATCTAACAATCTCCTTTCTATGAATTTGAGCCTCCTACCTACAATTTTGATATGATCAACGCATACATCTCTTATGAAAAGTTTTTTTACGACTAACATTAACCTTATGTATATGAGAGTTTTCACTACTTGTCATCATACCAGGCAACCCACCACAAATTTAAGAAATATGTCTGACAAAAGAGTTTCTTTGATAGAGTAAATCATAGAGGTTTCAATGCTCTTATTCCTGGAATTGAATTCTTCCTAATAATTTTACATTCTCCATGCTACCTACCACATTACACCACATGCTATATAGTAAAGTTCTCTAAGTAAGCTTCAGGCCCATACCCCCAAAATATTTTTGTATATCCTTCCTGTGCTAATAAACTCTCATTGTTTTTACCATCATTCTACTGACCATTTTCTCAGGAAATATAATTGTATAACAAGCTCACACTGGTTAATGGTATCCCCATTCTAATAAAACACATGAACCCATAACCTACAGAAGCATCCAACAAATATTTCCTAAAACAGTCCACCACATCAATACTACTTATAATGGCTATTATCATTAATCTAATATACTCTGGTCAAAGAGCACAATGAATAACAAGAATCTTTAATCCAGCAGCATCCACCCTCATGACAATCGCCCTTGTCACAAAAGTAGGACTTTCCCCATTTCACTTCTGATTGCCTGAAGTCACACGAGGCATCCCATGAACAGCAGACCTGATGCTATCAACATGACAAAATTGCAACCCTATCAGTTTTATACCACATGTCACCATCCATCAACCTAAATATACTATTAATCATAGTGATATTATAAATCATAGCTGGAGGCTGAGGCCGACTTCGCCATACTCACCTGGAAAATATTACACCCTCCTCATCAATTGCCCATATAGGATGAATAACAGCTATTATAATGTATATTCAGATCATAACAATCCTAAACATACTAATTTATATCATAACAACACTATCTTCTTCTTATTTATGCCTAGATCATGTACTACAAGAGTATCATTATCACACACATGAGATAAAACACCTCCCATCACAATCATTTTCCTCACCATTACAGTATCATTAGGACATCGCCCATCACTATCAGGCTTTCTACCCAAATGAATAATTATCCAAGAGATAACACAAACGACAACATCATTCTACCAACACTAATAGCCATCATAGCAGTCCTCAGCATATATTTCTACTTGCAGCTAACATACTCCACATCACTAACTATATTCCCTTCATTAAACAACACAAACACAAAACAATTTGAACATACAAAGAAATAACCTTCCTATCATTACCAATCATAATACCCACACGGTTACTACACACAACACCCATTCTATCGGTGCTGGACTAGGAATTTAGGTTAGTTCAGACCAAGAGCTTTCAAAACCCTAAACAAGTGAAATTTACTTAATTCCTAAAAATAAGGATTGCAAGACTTTATTCTACATCAATTAAATGTAAAGCAAACACTGTATTGAAGCCAAATCTTTACGAGATTGATGAGTTTTAACCCCAGGAAACTTTAGTTAACAGGCAAATCCTCTAGTCAACTGGCTTCAGTCTACTTCTCCTTCATTTGAGAAAGAAAAAAAGAAAAAAAAAAACGGCAGGATAATCACTGGCAGAATTGAAGCTGCTTCTCTGAAGTTAGAATTGAATGTGTTGATTCACCACAGGGTTTGCCAGAAAGAGGGCTCAAACTCTGTCTTTAGATTTACAGTCTAATGCTAACTCAGTCATTTTACCTCTGTTCATACACTGCTGATTATTTTCAACAAATCACAAAGATATCGGCATTTTATATTTACTATTTGGTGCTTGAGCTGGAGTAGCAGGCAGCACCTTAATTATATTAATCCAGGCTGAGCTATGCTGACCTGGACCGCTACTTGGAGATGCCCAAATCTGAAAGGTTGTCATAACAGTCCCTGCACTTGTAATAGTTTTCTTTATAGCTGTACCCGTTATGATTGCAGGCTTTGAAAACTGACCTGGGCCACTAATAACTCGGACACCTGAAGTAGCATTTCCCCCAATAAATCATTTAAACTTTTGACTACTTCCCCCATCATTCTTACTCCTACTCATATCACCAATAGTAGAAGCTGGTTCTGGTACCAGTGGGACCGTGTATTCAGCTCTAGCCTGCAATCTGGCTCATGCAGGAGCCTCTGTCGACCTAACTGTTTTCTCCTTACATTTAGCAGGTGTCTCCTCAATTCTTGCTATTATTACTTTTATTACTATAGTCTTTTTTTTTTTTTACTATAGTCTTTAATACAAAACCAGCAGTCATATCCCAATACCAAACATCATTATTTGTTTAATCTTCCCCAACTATAGCCATATTACTATAATTACCAATCTCAGTCCAAGCAGCCAGAATTGCCATGCTGTTAAGAGATAGATATCTAAACATTACTTTCTTTGAACCTGCAGGAGGAGACCGAATCCTATACCAACACCTCTTTTGATACTTTGCTCACCCTGAAGTCTGTATTCATGGCCTAACAGGGTTTGTTATAAACTCACATATCATTACATACTATTTAGGACAAAAATTGCCTTTCAGCTATCTGGGAATAGTATGAGTCATGTCCACTGGTTTTTTAGGAGTTCTCTTGTGGGCCCATCATATGTTTACCATAGGGATAGCTGTGGACTCAGGAGCATACTTTGCATCAGCTACCGTAATTACTTCTATCCCTACAGGAGTAAAAGTATCTAGCTGATTAGCAACTCTTTATTTAATTTTTCTTTTTCTTCTCTTTTTTTTTTTTGGCTGAGTTGGGTCTTGCTTGCTGCGCATGGGCTTTCTCTGGTTGCGGTGAGCGGCAGCTACTCTTCGTTGCGGTGTGCGGCCCTTTCATTGCAGTGGCTTCTCTTGTTGCAGAGCACGGCCTCTAGGCGCGTGGGCTTCAGTAGTTGTGGCTTGTGGGCTCTAGAGGGCAGGCTCAGTAGTTGTGGCACACGGGCTTTTTGCTCCGCGGCATGTGGAATCTTCCCAGACAAGGGCTCGAACCCGTGTCCCCTGCATTAGCAGGCGAATTCTTAACCACTGCGTCACCAGGGAAGTCCCTGGTTAGCAACTGTTCACGGAGGGAATACTATATGACCTCCCACTATATTATGAGTTTTAGGCTTTAGGTTTTCTTTTTACAGTAGGTGGTTTGACAGGAATCATCTTAGCCAACTCATCCCCAGACATTGTCCTCCAGGATACATACTATGTAGTAGCACACTTCCATGACCTAATGTCCATGGGAGCAGTCTTCACTATTATAGGAGGCTTCCTACACTGATTCCCACTATTCTCAGGTTATACAGTTAACTCAGCATGAGCAAAAATTCACTTCACAAGTATATTTGTAGTAGTAAATATGACTTCCTGCAGCACTTTCGTGGCCTCTCAGGGATGTCACTACGTTAGTCTGAGTACCCTGAGGCACACACAACATGAAATATTTTGTCTTTAGGCTCATTCATCTCAGTAGCAGCAGTAATGCTAATAATCTTCATACTTTGAAAAGCATTTGTGTCTAAACAAGAAGTCTTAGCAGTGGAAATTGCTACTCCTAACCTAGAATGGTTACACGGATGTCCTCCACCATATCCTACGTTTCAAGATCCTACCTATGTAAATGTAAAATAAGGAAGGACTCAAGTCCTTTTCAACCAGTTTCAAGCCAACACCATAACAATTATGTCTTCCTCAATAAATGAGATAAAAGTAAAAAGTGATGTAGCTTTGTCAAAGTTAAATGATAGGCTAAAATCCTGTATATCACTAAGGCATATCAATTTCATCTAGGCTCTCAAGATACAACATCACCGATTATGGAAGAACTTTTACATTTTCTTCGTCACACATTAATAGTGATTTTTAAAATAAGTTCTCTAGTCCTCTATATCATTTCACTAATATTGACATCTAAACTCATATGCATACAATAGATGCACAGGTAGAGAAAATGTGAACAATTTACTAGCTATTATTGTAATCTTAATTGCCCTATCATCATTGTGAATCCTTTACATGATACATGAAATCAATAACTCTTCCCAAACCATAAAAAACTATGGGTCAGTAATGATACTGAAGCTACAAATCCACAGATTACGAAGATTTAAATGTTGACTCCTCTGTAATCCCCACATCAGAGCTAAAACCAGGAGCATAATGACTAATAGAAGTCAACAACCGAGTAGTTAGGGATAGTCATTGAATATTAGTTTCATCTGAAATTGTTGTACACTCCGGAGTTGTTCCTTCTCAGGCCTAAAAGGAGCTGCTATCCCAGGACGCCTAACTTAAAGAATCCTAATATCAACAGGACCAGGCCTATGTTGTGGACAAGAGAGCTCGTTTTCCTGAGTTCAAAGACAGGACAGAGGGATATGGCTGAGATATGGGGTGAATCTGCAGCCCATGGGGATGCACTCTCCAAGCTCCAGTATAGGAATGGGGCCTCTAGGGTCCCAGGCCACCCACCACGCCCTCTGGAGCAGGATCTGGGCAACATTCCCTGTCAGTGATGAGGCAGCCCTAGCACTTGTCACGCCCCGATGTCGTGTCCTATGTGGGCCCCATGCTCTTGGCACCACACCCCACACTCTGCAGGTCCATGCTACAGGGTCCTTCATGCCTCAGGAGTAGAGACCACACAGCAAGCAGTTCCCTCCCCAACCAGCAGGAGGAGGGGAGGAGAGCAGGGGCACCAGGGGACTCTCACTCAGACAACAACACCCCAGCGGTGCCAGCGGGGACAGTGATGATGCAGATGAGGCACAGACCAAGAGATGGGACCAGAGGACCCAAAAGGCAGCTGGTCAGGTCCTGGCTCACCTGCACCCCGGACACCTTTGTCCCGCATACACCCCCTTCCTCATACACCCTCTCCTTAAATGCAGATTCTTCAGATGCGAACAGGCAGAGCTTCAGACTGAAAGTCAGCTCTTCCAAAATGACCCGTCAGCAAACACTGCAGGATTCCACTCCAGTGGGTGCCCTGGAGTCGACAACTCAGGGACTGAAGTGGATGTCGGTGCCAGGGGCAGTGGGAGGGAATGGGGAATGAGACTTTCATGGTTGTGGAATTTTGGTTTTGCAAGATGAATAGTTCTAGGGATGGTGGTGATGGCTCCACGAGAAAGTGAATCTATCTGATGCCTCAGAAACGTGCACTTAAAATGGTGATGATGGTAAAGGGTATGTGACGTGTGTTTTATTTCACTTAAAATAAATTCTTAAAATAATGTCTTGTTAACTGAGATTCCATTTCGACTCCCCTTCATCACAAATGTCGGAGGCCCAGACACAGTCCCCTACCTTAGGGGCCATCACGGTACCCTCACAGAGCATGTGGGAGACCATTCTTTGGGGGGCCTAGTCTGTGCTCACCTGACCTCTGTCCAGGGGGACCCAGGCAGTGGTGACCCCCATAGACTAGACATATGATATGCTATAGTATTAGTATGATACCACCAAGTGTTGTCACTCACCGGAACACAGAGCAGCAACCCACTCAAACATGCCTGACCTCATATGATTTTGACAAGATGAAGAGAAGAAAAGGAACCACAGGTTAATCAGGACAACACCCTTAATGCAGAGGTTGGAAATCTCAAAGGGGACAGGACACACTGCAGGCAAAGAGCGCATATGCGGTCTCACCATCCATGTGATCCTGACTCATGCAGGTATGGTGAGACCCACACAGTCCCCTCACCCTATACCTGGGGTCACACATCCACACTCACCAGGGTGACCCACCTCCCCAGACCCCTCCACCTGGGTCACATGTCCACAGTCCCAGGGTGACCTCACCTCCCCAGACCCTGCACCTGGGGTCACACGTCCCCTTGGTCAGGACACCATGGCTCTGCAGGGGGCTCCCCCAATGTGGAAACAAGCTGGGTCCCTGGGACCTCCTGGGATGGGAAAAAGTGTCAGGTGGGTCTCCTTTCCCCACACTTGTCCCAGAGGAGTCCTCCTCTTCTCACTTTGGTTCTGTGTGATTTTAACTGTTTTTACAGCTTTCATACTAGAGTTGAACACACGACCCTGGTGCTGGCATGCTCAGTCCTTTCTCGCCTCACTTACATGTTGAGGAAATGTACAGGACAGCAGGGCTGAAAGCCGAGGGGCAGCTCTGGACTCTGCTGAGTAGGGACGGTAGACTGGAGGGAGAGCTCAGCAGCAGCCTCAGCTGTCACCCATCGGCCTTTTGCCCGATCTGCGTGCCCTGCAATCAATTCATCAGCTAAACCTGCTTCCCTATGCACCATGCACGTGCTGGTAAATTGGAATTATTGCCAGGTAGTCCTCCTGAGGATTCTCCATGAGCCCCAGGGAAGGTGAACCTTGCAGGGATTAAGACTAAGGCCCCGACCATAGCACTGACCCTTGGGAGGACCAGGTCACCACACTCAGAAGAGAGGCTGTTACGTAGACAAGCCCACCTCAGCTCCAGACCCCAGACATCTAAGCACAGACATTCAGATGCAGGCACGGAGCTTCCCAGTACTGAGGCCAGGCCGGGTCTCTACCCAGGTCCCCATAGTCCTAGCGTACACAGAACATGGTCAGTTCTAAATCTTCTTATTATAGACAACACATGGTCAGCTCTAAACATAATCAGTAGACAGGACATGCAGAGGTCTAAATCTACCATGTAGACACAACTTGATCATGTTTAAACTAGCTTAGGGCTGATCTCATAGGGGGTACAGATCACACACATGGGTCTCTCATCTTTGGACACCCACATCAGGAAACTGAACAAAATCTTTGTCATTAAACATTTCAACAGGCAAAACAGAAATGTTCCCAATTTCTCTGGCCACCTGATGGTCAGGATCCACGGGCGAGCCACGAACTTCTTAGAGTGCAGCCCAGTCTGCTGCCAGGACACACAAGAAGTGGCCTGATTCCAGCCTCCCAGGCTTCCAGAAGGAGGCGGCCACACTGGAAGCCAGGTCAGGAGAGTCCTGCATGGTCCGGGCCGGGAGATCCGGTCTGTCCATTTGGCTGGCCGATTCCGGGCGGGGCGCTCAGGGCCTCTGAGAGCCCTGCACTCAGGTCCTGCTTCCCTGCAGCGTGTGCCTGTGCGTGTGCGTGTGTTTGTCTGTGTGTGTAGAGTGGGCGGTGGCTGACGGCTCCCATGGTTCCCAACCCGGGCACCGCGCTGTCTTCGAGGGGAGGCACGGGGAGAGGTAGGGGCACAGAAGCCGTTGGAGAGGAGAACCCACCGCGGAACTCCTTGCACACTGGCTCGCCCCACCCGGAGACCCGCCTGCCCATCGTGGGCCGCATGTCGCTCCCCAGTCCCCCACCCCCGAGGGCAGGGTGCCTGCTCTTTCAACAGCACAGGGTCTCACATGAAGGAGACCCAGTGGGGACTGTCAGCCCCCGACTCCTGATGCTGTGTTTGGGGAGAATGAACCCACTTGACTGGGCGATGGGACCCTGTGAGGAAAGAGGTGGCGGCCCGATCCAAGTCGGGGCCTGGCTGAGATATGAGAAAACAGGAGCCAAGAGCAAGGCCTGGAGGCCAGGCCAACAGGAGGGACACCCCCAGCCTTGGTCGGGCTCTCCAACGGTGATATTGTTGCTTTAGGGGACCTGGGACAGGTGACTGAATGTAATGGGAGTCTAAACTGGACCCTGAATGGGGCTTAAAGAAGGTGTGAAGGATGTTACTGAGACAGTGACAGTCATTGGAATACAAACTCTGTGTCAGGATATCCTGCTCCATCCATTTAAATCCCTGAGACCTGTGACCTTTACGTGGCTACGCAGGATTGTTAGAGCAGCTGCGTGCGGATATACCTGGGGCACAATTCAGTCTGCAGCCAACTTGCAAGTGGTTCCAGCAAACACACAGGTGTGCGCACAGGCAGGCACAGCACACACACAAACATATGCACGTGCACAGCACAAATATATTCACACACTAGCATGTGAACACACATGCACCGATATGCCCATGCACACACTAATGTGTGCAAGTGCACATACCTATGCACATGCACAGCATATGTATGCAAACAGGCACATGCACACGCATAGCACACACTCAGGGAATAAAGTGAATCCGTAAAGCATTAATTCCTGAACACAAGTGAAGCTGACATGTATTTTCCCCTTTTCTTAGCCTTGATGTTTTCCACAACAAAAAGTTTAAGAAAAATGATAACGGCAAATGACCTTTGATTCATAGGACTTTCTGATTTTATTCCACAAATATTATGACAGTAGAAATGAATGTAGATATTACATGTGTCCACTAATGGATGAATGGAGAAGAAAAACACGGTCCATCAATACAAGGGAATGCTATTCAGCCTAAAAAGGAAGTCAGTTCTGACACAGGATGCAGCAGGGATGAACCTTGAGGGCATTATGCTCAGTGATGTAAGCTAGACACAAAAAAACAAACAGTGCTTGATCCACTCATACAAGGCCCCTAGAGCAGTCGGAAATATAGAGACATAAAGTAGGATGTTGAGGGCCAGAGGCTGAGGGAGGTACAATGGCGAGTGAGTGTTTAATGGGGACTGTTTCAATTTTGCAAGATGAAAAAGTTCTGGAGGATGATGGTGGTCAGGTTTGCACAACAGTGTGAATTACTTCCTGACCCTGAAATGTGCATTTAAAAATGGTTAAGATAATACATTTTATGTTATGTGTACCAGACCACAATTTTTAAAACTTTTCAAAAAACAACAGGAAATAGTCCATGAATACCACAAAATGTACAACTTCACTAACAACAGAGGGATTAAAGCCATAAGCAAAATACTGTGCATACACCTACCAGAATGGCAGACATGAAAGACATAGTATCAAATATCAGCAGGATGTGGAGCAATGGAAAGCCTGGTATGCAACGGGGGGATGCAACCACTTCTGAAGCAATCGGGCCACAGATAGCGAAGTCCGTGCACAGAGACCCACAGTGCTCCTCCCAGTTGAACACAAACCCACCAGCCCTGCACCATGACACACGGACATGGACTTGCAGCCACAGGAGCCAAACCTGAAGGAACCTGAAGGCCATCACAGACGGATGCAGAAATGAACCATGCACGCTCCTATGAAGGAATATTCCACAGCAATGGAGTACATTTTGTTTAAAGGTAGTAAAACTATAAAAATTATTTTTTAAAGAAAACTATATTTACAAGATGAAAGAATCTATAATTCTGGCACCTAGGGATTGTCGAATGCTCCTAAAAATAGATTGCTGTGGAAATGTTTATTATAGGGAAATTGATATATTCTCTAGGAAGGACGGGGTGAATGGGCCTGCTACATTTTCTACATTGAAGACATGCACAGGTTTTGATTCTACGTCTGTTAAATCAAGTGGGACTTCACTGGATTTCTGCTACTGTGGAGATAATCAAATTCTGGGTAGGGGTCAGGAGAAAATTAGTCATAGGTGTTCTTGTGTAATAATTACTGTTGAAAGTGTAAATGATCCATTTACCAGTAAGACTGAGAATAGTATAACTGCTACATTACTTCATATGAGATGATCGTCTGTGCTATTGTTCCTGGAGCTCCAGTGAGTGAGTATTTTGAATGTGAAGTTCATCCAGATCTGAGGATGGACTAAATGGCTAAGTGTGATATGGCTAATAGAAATAATATGCCTACATTTATACTAATTACTGGATGAGATATGGGAAGAGGAATTCATGTTGTGAGAGCCAGGGTTAAGGCTAGCATTGGGGCAATAATATATAAATTGATGATGTTGATGGACATAGTGGTTCTTTAATAAGTAATTTGAATGCCTCAGCAATGGGTTGTAATCATCCATGGGGGCTGATGATTTTTGGTCCTTTCTGGATTTGTATATAGCCTAGGATTTTCCATTTAGTTAATATGAGGAATGCTATGGTGAATTAAATTGGGTAATTTGTGAAAGAATGTTGATTATAAACATATTCTTAGGAAGAGGACTTGAACCAGTGCAGAAAAAGTTTCATTTTTACATAATTACTGGGCTCTGCCAGCGTAACGAACCCTGTTCTACAGTAGGGTATGTATAAATTAACTGAATGTAGATTATATCATCATTTAGTTTGAAGACATTTTGTAAAGGAAGCCGTATTGCTCTTGTCCTTTCATACTGGAAGAAATCTGCTATAGACAGAAACCAACCAGGATGACTCCAGTCTGAACTCAGGTCACGTGAGACTTTAATCGTTGAACAAACAGACAATTAATAGCAGTTATACCGTTGAAATGTCGTGATCCAGCATCAAGGTCATAAACCATATTGCCCATATGAACTCCAGAATACAATTACACTGTTATCCCTAGTAAAACTTGTTTTACTGACCAGTGTTTTAGAAGAACAGGTGATAAAGCATTTTGACTAGCTGGCCTAAATTTTAATCACTCAGAAGTGGTTTTATTCTCCAAAAAATAAATGGCACACGGGATCAAGACACACCGGCTTCAGTAGTTGTGGCGTGCAGACTCAGTAGTTGTGTCCCACTGGCTTAGTTGTTCCGTGGCACGTGAGATCTTCCCGGACCGGGGATCGAACCGGGTCCCCTGCATTGGCAGGCGAATTCTTAATCACTGCATCACCGGGCAAGTCCCAGATTCACAGTCTCCCTTTTAATATACCTTAAGCCCAAAGAATCCATGGAAAATTGTTAGAGAAAATAAGGCAATAAATATTGTAAGGACTATAACAGAAGCATATAGTACACAGTTCATATAGACACATCCCAAGCAGTTACAAAGTATATTAAAAGGGAGGCTGCAATTTTAAAAGAATAAGAAAAATTATACCCACAAACTCCCAATCTTTCCTGAAACGTTGCAATCTGAAACCCTATTGTAGGAAGCAGAAGATTCCAGGAGACATTCTACAAATGAAGGACTCCAAACCCTGTGGTTGGATAAGGAATTCTGGAAGGAAGGTATCCTCACCCAAGGAGAGCAGGTTCCTATACTTCTCTAACATCACATCCCTGTACAATTCCCATTGATCTTGGTCCACGCATTCTCACTCCTCTTGACAGAAATCTATGGCCACATCCTGGAATGTCAGCAGTCCCTGAAATTAAACGTACACATGCCATGTGGCCACGGGAAGAGTTCATAATATGACCCAAGAAGAAAACAGCAAGTGAAGAGAAGGTTTTAATTTAGAAGAGTGTCTTCAATTATCCACTAATACATATATATATATATATATATATATATATATATATATATATATATAATTATTTTTTTACAAAGTAACTTTCTCTACCTTATTTCTAACTACAAGAAAAGAGTATGGCATGTGATCCACAAAACCAGTATAGAGACTATACTTGTCTGGCAAAGAAATGATAAAATGATGGTTTCAACACAGGCATGTGCATTTTTGAGTGTTTTATTTATATCAAACTGGATAAAATGTGTGTATTTCTCATAGAGAAAAGACCTGTCGAGGTAGAAATGTACCTTTCAACTATTCATGGGTACACGAGTACACTGGGGAGATTGTAAAAGTGCAGATTGTGATTCAGTAGGTCCGGTGGGCCTGAGTTCTATTTTTTTAACAAGCTCATTTTTAACTAGTGATGCCACAGTCTCTGATTCATTAACCACAACTGTGAATATCAGAGACATAATTAGAAAGGTAAAAATTCATATTTAATTTTGAACTTAAAGTGTTTTATGGATTTTACACCTTTAATAGAATAGTGAGCACAGCAGCAACAATCATTTGTGAGTATTTACTATAGACTGTGTATCTTTCTAATTTTTTTGTGTAGGATTCCAGGAAAAAGGCCTGGGCTGCGGCCACAATGGGCATGGCCCCCAGGCCGGGTCGCCCCTCCATGACCCCCGACGGGGCCCTGCGCTCCTGGCGGCTCCCTCCCCCGCCGCCCCGCTCCCTCCCGGAAGGCCTCGGGGCAGAGCGGTCCCACCCACTGCGCGCTGAACAGAGCCCGCGTTTCCTCAGAGCTGGAACTCCCGGCTCAGGCGGGGTCTCTTCCCTCCGCCTTCACGGAACTGCCCCGCAGCCCGAGGGGAGGGCGACCTCACTGAGGCTGCCGGCTCTGGAGGTGCCCCGGCGGCCGAAGCCATGACAGTCGCAGGGACGGCGGGCTGGGTAAGTGGGCGCCGACCCTCCGCCTGGTCCGGTGCCCGGGCGGCAGCACAAGACCAGCTTCTGAGGGGCAGGGGTTCGCTGCCACCCGCCGCTGCTGTGCAGAAAGAGCGGCCTCCAGCGTCTGGTCCCCGGGAACTTCGGTCCGTCCTCTCGCCCCTGCCCTCGTCCTGGCTCGTGAGGCCTGTTGGGCGTGAGGAGGGGGTCGGCCTGAGCGTCCTGAGGGGAAACGGGGCAAGGGAGGCTCAGGGTCCGGCTGCAGCGTCAGCGCCCCTCTTCCCGACTGCGGGGAAAGCGGCTGAAAACTCCTCCCGAGGCGCGCAGGCCCCTTATTCAGCCGAGTCCCTCTGCGCTCCTTCCTCCCTGAGCTAAAGTACCGGGGGGAGGGGACAGGGCAGGGAACTGGCGCAGGTAATGGGGAATATCAAAAGGTGATTGTTAACTAAGGAAAACCAGCTCTCCCAAGGTGAGGAATGCGGCGCTTTTCTTTGCCTGGGCTCACTGAATTCCTTCCTTTGATATGCACCTCAGCTCTCTGGGGCCTGCATTCTGTATTTGCATATCCTGAGTGCCTCAGGGCCCGCCGGCTCACATTGGAGGGCTGCAAGTGCTGAAGACTGTGACATCCTTTGTTTACTGATAGGGCAAGAACTATTCCATTTCTCACAGGCTTGAGGGGCAGACAGTGGAAAAAAGTCAGAGAATCTCACTCGGCCTGTACTTTGGTTTACATATAGATAATATTTATACTTAACTGTGCTAATAGAGGTTCTCAAGTCCAATCAACTTGTACTACTGCCCTCTATGTATCAATTTCATCAATATCATAAGATAAATGCCTATAGAATTGACTTAATCCATTTAAATAGGATAAAGATTTTTAAAGGAAGTATAATAGAAATATAACAACAAAACCTTTACCACTAAAGGCTGGGTCTGGAACACCCTAAATAAATGTTCCATTGTTACAATATTGAAAGATGTAGTCAATAGAAATATCAACAAAAATGACAAATAATAAGGGTAGCAGAATGTTGAAATGTTCTATCTTTATCATTAAAGTGGCAGAAAATCATTTATTAGTAGGCACTGGGGGCAGAAGATGCCTGATTTTATATCTGTGTCATATTTGTGCAGTTGTTTCAACAAGTAACTTAAAGACAAAATGGAAAAACAAGGAGGTTTGTGCCTGAGATCATGTTGATGTGAAACCAGGGATGGCCACCTTGTGCCAGGTGAGTTAAGTTTACCTGGCAGGTAGACCGCAGAGCTCCTGGGAAGCAAGGGTTGGAATTTTTCTGCTGGGTGCCCCTTAGGTTCTGTGACTTGACTGACTGTGAGTCATGTTTCGGGAAAGACCTGATCACAGGAAAAGGGTGGGAATAGAGTGATTTGGGGAGCAGCTAACAACATTCATCACAGCTCACGGCCTGAATGAATTTTAAAGAAACAGGAAAACAAATGCTTCTTATGGAATCAGAGAATGTGAGGGCTGGACAATCCCAGAAAAGGAGGAACACCCATCCCATTTTCCAGATGACAAAACAGAGGTCCAGCAAGGTGAAATCACTCACCCAAGTTGCACCCGTCTCTCCTCCCCACTACGTGGTTCATGAAAGCAGGACTCTTCCTGTCTTGATCACTGCTGAACCCCAAAAAGGGCCAGGCATCTAGCAGCTGCTCCAAAAATTTGCGTTGACGGTAGGAACAATGCTATTTCTTTCTTTCT
The DNA here is from genome assembly GCF_965194825.1 of Balaenoptera physalus. Lineage (NCBI taxonomy): Eukaryota > Metazoa > Chordata > Mammalia > Artiodactyla > Balaenopteridae > Balaenoptera > Balaenoptera physalus. The sequence goes on from NW_028125098.1 coordinate 100,104, forward strand.
CACTCTTATTCAGGATTGTGCCAAGAACTCCCCAGGTTGCAATGTAATTCGATAAATGTAAATATTAATTGAGTTTTGTTGTGATGAGGACTTAGGCTTTGAAGGTAACAGACTTGGTTCAGATCTTGGTTCTGCCACTCCATAGCTGTTTGGCTTTGGGAAAATTACTAAACCTCTGTGAGATTATTTCCTCCTTTGTAAAGTGGGGATAAATCTATCTGAGCCAGCAGAGCACCTGCATGAGAGATGTGCACTAAATATTGGTCTTTCTCACTCTCCTACGCCATCTCTCTGTTCTTCCCAGAGAAGCTGTACAGAAGGATATAGTACTTTTGTTTAAAATAGTTAACTAATTAATTTGTTTTTGGCTGCGTTGGGTCTTCGTTGCTATGCGCAGGCTTTCTCTAGTTGCGGCAAGCGGGGGCTACTCTTTGTTGCGGTGCGCGGGCTTCTCATTGCGGTGGCTTCTCTTGCTAGCCTTAACCCCAATGCTAGCCTTAACCCTGGCTCTCACAACATGAATTCCTCTTCCCATATCTTATCCACTAATTAATATAAATGTAGGCATATTATTTCTATTAGACACATCACACCTAGCCATTTACTCCATCCTCAGATCTGGATGAACTTCACATTCATAATACACACTCACTGGAGCTCTAGGAACAATAGCACAGACAATCATCTCATATGAAGTAATGTAGCAGTTATTCTATTCTCAGTCTTACTGATAAATAGATCATTTACACTTTCAACAGTAATTATTACACAAGAACACCTATGACTAATTTTCTCCTGACCCCTACCCAGAATTTGATTATCTCCGCAGTAGCAGAAATCCAATGAAGCCCCACTTGATTTAACGGAAGTAGCATCAAAACCTGTATATGTCTTCAATGTAGAAAATGTAGCAGGCCCATTCACCCCGTCCCTCCTAGAGAATATGTCAATTTCCCTATAATAAACATTTCCACAGCAATCTATTTTTAGGAGCATTCGACAGTCCCTAGGTGCCAGAATTATATACAGCCCAAGTCATCATTAAAGCACATCTAACAATCTCCTTTCTATGAATTTGAGCCTCCTACCTACAATTTTGATATGATCAACGCATACATCTCTTATGAAAAGTTTTTTTACGACTAACATTAACCTTATGTATATGAGAGTTTTCACTACTTGTCATCATACCAGGCAACCCACCACAAATTTAAGAAATATGTCTGACAAAAGAGTTTCTTTGATAGAGTAAATCATAGAGGTTTCAATGCTCTTATTCCTGGAATTGAATTCTTCCTAATAATTTTACATTCTCCATGCTACCTACCACATTACACCACATGCTATATAGTAAAGTTCTCTAAGTAAGCTTCAGGCCCATACCCCCAAAATATTTTTGTATATCCTTCCTGTGCTAATAAACTCTCATTGTTTTTACCATCATTCTACTGACCATTTTCTCAGGAAATATAATTGTATAACAAGCTCACACTGGTTAATGGTATCCCCATTCTAATAAAACACATGAACCCATAACCTACAGAAGCATCCAACAAATATTTCCTAAAACAGTCCACCACATCAATACTACTTATAATGGCTATTATCATTAATCTAATATACTCTGGTCAAAGAGCACAATGAATAACAAGAATCTTTAATCCAGCAGCATCCACCCTCATGACAATCGCCCTTGTCACAAAAGTAGGACTTTCCCCATTTCACTTCTGATTGCCTGAAGTCACACGAGGCATCCCATGAACAGCAGACCTGATGCTATCAACATGACAAAATTGCAACCCTATCAGTTTTATACCACATGTCACCATCCATCAACCTAAATATACTATTAATCATAGTGATATTATAAATCATAGCTGGAGGCTGAGGCCGACTTCGCCATACTCACCTGGAAAATATTACACCCTCCTCATCAATTGCCCATATAGGATGAATAACAGCTATTATAATGTATATTCAGATCATAACAATCCTAAACATACTAATTTATATCATAACAACACTATCTTCTTCTTATTTATGCCTAGATCATGTACTACAAGATTATCATTATCACACACATGAGATAAAACACCTCCCATCACAATCATTTTCCTCACCATTACAGTATCATTAGGACATCGCCCATCACTATCAGGCTTTCTACCCAAATGAATAATTATCCAAGAGATAACACAAACGACAACATCATTCTACCAACACTAATAGCCATCATAGCAGTCCTCAGCATATATTTCTACTTGCAGCTAACATACTCCACATCACTAACTATATTCCCTTCATTAAACAACACAAACACAAAACAATTTGAACATACAAAGAAATAACCTTCCTATCATTACCAATCATAATACCCACACGGTTACTACACACAACACCCATTCTATCGGTGCTGGACTAGGAATTTAGGTTAGTTCAGACCAAGAGCTTTCAAAACCCTAAACAAGTGAAATTTACTTAATTCCTAAAAATAAGGATTGCAAGACTTTATTCTACATCAATTAAATGTAAAGCAAACACTGTATTGAAGCCAAATCTTTACGAGATTGATGAGTTTTAACCCCAGGAAACTTTAGTTAACAGGCAAATCCTCTAGTCAACTGGCTTCAGTCTACTTCTCCTTCATTTGAGAAAGAAAAAAAGAAAAAAAAAAAAACGGCAGGATAATCACTGGCAGAATTGAAGCTGCTTCTCTGAAGTTAGAATTGAATTTGTTGATTCACCACAGGGTTTGCCAGAAAGAGGGCTCAAACTCTGTCTTTAGATTTACAGTCTAATGCTAACTCAGTCATTTTACCTCTGTTCATACACTGCTGATTATTTTCAACAAATCACAAAGATATCGGCATTTTATATTTACTATTTGGTGCTTGAGCTGGAGTAGCAGGCAGCACCTTAATTATATTAATCCAGGCTGAGCTATGCTGACCTGGACCGCTACTTGGAGATGCCCAAATCTGAAAGGTTGTCATAACAGTCCCTGCACTTGTAATAGTTTTCTTTATAGCTGTACCCGTTATGATTGCAGGCTTTGAAAACTGACCTGGGCCACTAATAACTCGGACACCTGAAGTAGCATTTCCCCCAATAAATCATTTAAACTTTTGACTACTTCCCCCATCATTCTTACTCCTACTCATATCACCAATAGTAGAAGCTGGTTCTGGTACCAGTGGGACCGTGTATTCAGCTCTAGCCTGCAATCTGGCTCATGCAGGAGCCTCTGTCGACCTAACTGTTTTCTCCTTACATTTAGCAGGTGTCTCCTCAATTCTTGCTATTATTACTTTTATTACTATAGTCTTTTTTTTTTTTACTATAGTCTTTAATACAAAACCAGCAGTCATATCCCAATACCAAACATCATTATTTGTTTAATCTTCCCCAACTATAGCCATATTACTATAATTACCAATCTCAGTCCAAGCAGCCAGAATTGCCATGCTGTTAAGAGATAGATATCTAAACATTACTTTCTTTGAACCTGCAGGAGGAGACCGAATCCTATACCAACACCTCTTTTGATACTTTGCTCACCCTGAAGTCTGTATTCATGGCCTAACAGGGTTTGTTATAAACTCACATATCATTACATACTATTTAGGACAAAAATTGCCTTTCAGCTATCTGGGAATAGTATGAGTCATGTCCACTGGTTTTTTAGGAGTTCTCTTGTGGGCCCATCATATGTTTACCATAGGGATAGCTGTGGACTCAGGAGCATACTTTGCATCAGCTACCGTAATTACTTCTATCCCTACAGGAGTAAAAGTATCTAGCTGATTAGCAACTCTTTATTTAATTTTTCTTTTTCTTCTCTTTTTTTTTTTTGGCTGAGTTGGGTCTTGCTTGCTGCGCATGGGCTTTCTCTGGTTGCGGTGAGCGGCAGCTACTCTTCGTTGCGGTGTGCGGCCCTTTCATTGCAGTGGCTTCTCTTGTTGCAGAGCACGGCCTCTAGGCGCGTGGGCTTCAGTAGTTGTGGCTTGTGGGCTCTAGAGGGCAGGCTCAGTAGTTGTGGCACACGGGCTTTTTGCTCCGCGGCATGTGGAATCTTCCCAGACAAGGGCTCGAACCCGTGTCCCCTGCATTAGCAGGCGAATTCTTAACCACTGCGTCACCAGGGAAGTCCCTGGTTAGCAACTGTTCACGGAGGGAATACTATATGACCTCCCACTATATTATGAGTTTTAGGCTTTAGGTTTTCTTTTTACAGTAGGTGGTTTGACAGGAATCATCTTAGCCAACTCATCCCCAGACATTGTCCTCCAGGATACATACTATGTAGTAGCACACTTCCATGACCTAATGTCCATGGCAGCAGTCTTCACTATTATAGGAGGCTTCCTACACTGATTCCCACTATTCTCAGGTTATACAGTTAACTCAGCATGAGCAAAAATTCACTTCACAAGTATATTTGTAGTAGTAAATATGACTTCCTGCAGCACTTTCGTGGCCTCTCAGGGATGTCACTACGTTAGTCTGAGTACCCTGAGGCACACACAACATGAAATATTTTGTCTTTAGGCTCATTCATCTCAGTAGCAGCAGTAATGCTAATAATCTTCATACTTTGAAAAGCATTTGTGTCTAAACAAGAAGTCTTAGCAGTGGAAATTGCTACTCCTAACCTAGAATGGTTACACGGATGTCCTCCACCATATCCTACGTTTCAAGATCCTACCTATGTAAATGTAAAATAAGGAAGGACTCAAGTCCTTTTCAACCAGTTTCAAGCCAACACCATAACAATTATGTCTTCCTCAATAAATGAGATAAAAGTAAAAAGTGATGTAGCTTTGTCAAAGTTAAATGATAGGCTAAAATCCTGTATATCACTAAGGCATATCAATTTCATCTAGGCTCTCAAGATACAACATCACCGATTATGGAAAAACTTTTACATTTTCTTCGTCACACATTAATAGTGATTTTTAAAATAAGTTCTCTAGTCCTCTATATCATTTCACTAATATTGACATCTAAACTCATATGCATACAATAGATGCACAGGTAGAGAAAATGTGAACAATTTACTAGCTATTATTGTAATCTTAATTGCCCTATCATCATTGTGAATCCTTTACATGATACATGAAATCAATAACTCTTCCCAAACCATAAAAAACTATGGGTCAGTAATGATACTGAAGCTACAAATCCACAGATTACGAAGATTTAAATGTTGACTCCTCTGTAATCCCCACATCAGAGCTAAAACCAGGAGCATAATGACTAATAGAAGTCAACAACCGAGTAGTTAGGGATAGTCATTGAATATTAGTTTCATCTGAAATTGTTGTACACTCCGGAGTTGTTCCTTCTCAGGCCTAAAAGGAGCTGCTATCCCAGGACGCCTAACTTAAAGAATCCTAATATCAACAGGACCAGGCCTATGTTGTGGACAAGAGAGCTCGTTTTCCTGAGTTCAAAGACAGGACAGAGGGATATGGCTGAGATATGGGGTGAATCTGCAGCCCATGGGGATGCACTCTCCAAGCTCCAGTATAGGAATGGGGCCTCTAGGGTCCCAGGCCACCCACCACGCCCTCTGGAGCAGGATCTGGGCAACATTCCCTGTCAGTGATGAGGCAGCCCTAGCACTTGTCACGCCCCGATGTCGTGTCCTATGTGGGCCCCATGCTCTTGGCACCACACCCCACACTCTGCAGGTCCATGCTACAGGGTCCTTCATGCCTCAGGAGTAGAGACCACACAGCAAGCAGTTCCCTCCCCAACCAGCAGGAGGAGGGGAGGAGAGCAGGGGCACCAGGGGACTCTCACTCAGACAACAACACCCCAGCGGTGCCAGCGGGGACAGTGATGATGCAGATGAGGCACAGACCAAGAGATGGGACCAGAGGACCCAAAAGGCAGCTGGTCAGGTCCTGGCTCACCTGCACCCCGGACACCTTTGTCCCGCATACACCCCCTTCCTCATACACCCTCTCCTTAAATGCAGATTCTTCAGATGCGAACAGGCAGAGCTTCAGACTGAAAGTCAGCTCTTCCAAAATGACCCGTCAGCAAACACTGCAGGATTCCACTCCAGTGGGTGCCCTGGAGTCGACAACTCAGGGACTGAAGTGGATGTCGGTGCCAGGGGCAGTGGGAGGGAATGGGGAATGAGACTTTCATGGTTGTGGAATTTTGGTTTTGCAAGATGAATAGTTCTAGGGATGGTGGTGATGGCTCCACGAGAAAGTGAATCTATCTGATGCCTCAGAAACGTGCACTTAAAATGGTGATGATGGTAAAGGGTATGTGACGTGTGTTTTATTTCACTTAAAATAAATTCTTAAAATAATGTCTTGTTAACTGAGATTCCATTTCGACTCCCCTTCATCACAAATGTCGGAGGCCCAGACACAGTCCCCTACCTTAGGGGCCATCACGGTACCCTCACAGAGCATGTGGGAGACCATTCTTTGGGGGGCCTAGTCTGTGCTCACCTGACCTCTGTCCAGGGGGACCCAGGCAGTGGTGACCCCCATAGACTAGACATATGATATGCTATAGTATTAGTATGATACCACCAAGTGTTGTCACTCACCGGAACACAGAGCAGCAACCCACTCAAACATGCCTGACCTCATATGATTTTGACAAGATGAAGAGAAGAAAAGGAACCACAGGTTAATCAGGACAACACCCTTAATGCAGAGGTTGGAAATCTCAAAGGGGACAGGACACACTGCAGGCAAAGAGCGCATATGCGGTCTCACCATCCATGTGATCCTGACTCATGCAGGTATGGTGAGACCCACACAGTCCCCTCACCCTATACCTGGGGTCACACATCCACACTCACCAGGGTGACCCACCTCCCCAGACCCCTCCACCTGGGTCACATGTCCACAGTCCCAGGGTGACCTCACCTCCCCAGACCCTGCACCTGGGGTCACACGTCCCCTTGGTCAGGACACCATGGCTCTGCAGGGGGCTCCCCCAATGTGGAAACAAGCTGGGTCCCTGGGACCTCCTGGGATGGGAAAAAGTGTCAGGTGGGTCTCCTTTCCCCACACTTGTCCCAGAGGAGTCCTCCTCTTCTCACTTTGGTTCTGTGTGATTTTAACTGTTTTTACAGCTTTCATACTAGAGTTGAACACACGACCCTGGTGCTGGCATGCTCAGTCCTTTCTCGCCTCACTTACATGTTGAGGAAATGTACAGGACAGCAGGGCTGAAAGCCGAGGGGCAGCTCTGGACTCTGCTGAGTAGGGACGGTAGACTGGAGGGAGAGCTCAGCAGCAGCCTCAGCTGTCACCCATCGGCCTTTTGCCCGATCTGCGTGCCCTGCAATCAATTCATCAGCTAAACCTGCTTCCCTATGCACCATGCACGTGCTGGTAAATTGGAATTATTGCCAGGTAGTCCTCCTGAGGATTCTCCATGAGCCCCAGGGAAGGTGAACCTTGCAGGGATTAAGACTAAGGCCCCGACCATAGCACTGACCCTTGGGAGGACCAGGTCACCACACTCAGAAGAGAGGCTGTTACGTAGACAAGCCCACCTCAGCTCCAGACCCCAGACATCTAAGCACAGACATTCAGATGCAGGCACGGAGCTTCCCAGTACTGAGGCCAGGCCGGGTCTCTACCCAGGTCCCCATAGTCCTAGCGTACACAGAACATGGTCAGTTCTAAATCTTCTTATTATAGACAACACATGGTCAGCTCTAAACATAATCAGTAGACAGGACATGCAGAGGTCTAAATCTACCATGTAGACACAACTTGATCATGTTTAAACTAGCTTAGGGCTGATCTCATAGGGGGTACAGATCACACACATGGGTCTCTCATCTTTGGACACCCACATCAGGAAACTGAACAAAATCTTTGTCATTAAACATTTCAACAGGCAAAACAGAAATGTTCCCAATTTCTCTGGCCACCTGATGGTCAGGATCCACGGGCGAGCCACGAACTTCTTAGAGTGCAGCCCAGTCTGCTGCCAGGACACACAAGAAGTGGCCTGATTCCAGCCTCCCAGGCTTCCAGAAGGAGGCGGCCACACTGGAAGCCAGGTCAGGAGAGTCCTGCATGGTCCGGGCCGGGAGATCCGGTCTGTCCATTTGGCTGGCCGATTCCGGGCGGGGCGCTCAGGGCCTCTGAGAGCCCTGCACTCAGGTCCTGCTTCCCTGCAGCGTGTGCCTGTGCGTGTGCGTGTGTTTGTCTGTGTGTGTAGAGTGGGCGGTGGCTGACGGCTCCCATGGTTCCCAACCCGGGCACCGCGCTGTCTTCGAGGGGAGGCACGGGGAGAGGTAGGGGCACAGAAGCCGTTGGAGAGGAGAACCCACCGCGGAACTCCTTGCACACTGGCTCGCCCCACCCGGAGACCCGCCTGCCCATCGTGGGCCGCATGTCGCTCCCCAGTCCCCCACCCCCGAGGGCAGGGTGCCTGCTCTTTCAACAGCACAGGGTCTCACATGAAGGAGACCCAGTGGGGACTGTCAGCCCCCGACTCCTGATGCTGTGTTTGGGGAGAATGAACCCACTTGACTGGGCGATGGGACCCTGTGAGGAAAGAGGTGGCGGCCCGATCCAAGTCGGGGCCTGGCTGAGATATGAGAAAACAGGAGCCAAGAGCAAGGCCTGGAGGCCAGGCCAACAGGAGGGACACCCCCAGCCTTGGTCGGGCTCTCCAACGGTGATATTGTTGCTTTAGGGGACCTGGGACAGGTGACTGAATGTAATGGGAGTCTAAACTGGACCCTGAATGGGGCTTAAAGAAGGTGTGAAGGATGTTACTGAGACAGTGACAGTCATTGGAATACAAACTCTGTGTCAGGATATCCTGCTCCATCCATTTAAATCCCTGAGACCTGTGACCTTTACGTGGCTACGCAGGATTGTTAGAGCAGCTGCGTGCGGATATACCTGGGGCACAATTCAGTCTGCAGCCAACTTGCAAGTGGTTCCAGCAAACACACAGGTGTGCGCACAGGCAGGCACAGCACACACACAAACATATGCACGTGCACAGCACAAATATATTCACACACTAGCATGTGAACACACATGCACCGATATGCCCATGCACACACTAATGTGTGCAAGTGCACATACCTATGCACATGCACAGCATATGTATGCAAACAGGCACATGCACACGCATAGCACACACTCAGGGAATAAAGTGAATCCGTAAAGCATTAATTCCTGAACACAAGTGAAGCTGACATGTATTTTCCCCTTTTCTTAGCCTTGATGTTTTCCACAACAAAAAGTTTAAGAAAAATGATAACGGCAAATGACCTTTGATTCATAGGACTTTCTGATTTTATTCCACAAATATTATGACAGTAGAAATGAATGTAGATATTACATGTGTCCACTAATGGATGAATGGAGAAGAAAAACACGGTCCATCAATACAAGGGAATGCTATTCAGCCTAAAAAGGAAGTCAGTTCTGACACAGGATGCAGCAGGGATGAACCTTGAGGGCATTATGCTCAGTGATGTAAGCTAGACACAAAAAAACAAACAGTGCTTGATCCACTCATACAAGGCCCCTAGAGCAGTCGGAAATATAGAGACATAAAGTAGGATGTTGAGGGCCAGAGGCTGAGGGAGGTACAATGGCGAGTGAGTGTTTAATGGGGACTGTTTCAATTTTGCAAGATGAAAAAGTTCTGGAGGATGATGGTGGTCAGGTTTGCACAACAGTGTGAATTACTTCCTGACCCTGAAATGTGCATTTAAAAATGGTTAAGATAATACATTTTATGTTATGTGTACCAGACCACAATTTTTAAAACTTTTCAAAAAACAACAGGAAATAGTCCATGAATACCACAAAATGTACAACTTCACTAACAACAGAGGGATTAAAGCCATAAGCAAAATACTGTGCATACACCTACCAGAATGGCAGACATGAAAGACATAGTATCAAATATCAGCAGGATGTGGAGCAATGGAAAGCCTGGTATGCAACGGGGGGATGCAACCACTTCTGAAGCAATCGGGCCACAGATAGCGAAGTCCGTGCACAGAGACCCACAGTGCTCCTCCCAGTTGAACACAAACCCACCAGCCCTGCACCATGACACACGGACATGGACTTGCAGCCACAGGAGCCAAACCTGAAGGAACCTGAAGGCCATCACAGACGGATGCAGAAATGAACCATGCACGCTCCTATGAAGGAATATTCCACAGCAATGGAGTACATTTTGTTTAAAGGTAGTAAAACTATAAAAATTATTTTTTAAAGAAAACTATATTTACAAGATGAAAGAATCTATAATTCTGGCACCTAGGGATTGTCGAATGCTCCTAAAAATAGATTGCTGTGGAAATGTTTATTATAGGGAAATTGATATATTCTCTAGGAAGGACGGGGTGAATGGGCCTGCTACATTTTCTACATTGAAGACATGCACAGGTTTTGATTCTACGTCTGTTAAATCAAGTGGGACTTCACTGGATTTCTGCTACTGTGGAGATAATCAAATTCTGGGTAGGGGTCAGGAGAAAATTAGTCATAGGTGTTCTTGTGTAATAATTACTGTTGAAAGTGTAAATGATCCATTTACCAGTAAGACTGAGAATAGTATAACTGCTACATTACTTCATATGAGATGATCGTCTGTGCTATTGTTCCTGGAGCTCCAGTGAGTGAGTATTTTGAATGTGAAGTTCATCCAGATCTGAGGATGGACTAAATGGCTAAGTGTGATATGGCTAATAGAAATAATATGCCTACATTTATACTAATTACTGGATGAGATATGGGAAGAGGAATTCATGTTGTGAGAGCCAGGGTTAAGGCTAGCATTGGGGCAATAATATATAAATTGATGATGTTGATGGACATAGTGGTTCTTTAATAAGTAATTTGAATGCCTCAGCAATGGGTTGTAATCATCCATGGGGGCTGATGATTTTTGGTCCTTTCTGGATTTGTATATAGCCTAGGATTTTCCATTTAGTTAATATGAGGAATGCTATGGTGAATTAAATTGGGTAATTTGTGAAAGAATGTTGATTATAAACATATTCTTAGGAAGAGGACTTGAACCAGTGCAGAAAAAGTTTCATTTTTACATAATTACTGGGCTCTGCCAGCGTAACGAACCCTGTTCTACAGTAGGGTATGTATAAATTAACTGAATGTAGATTATATCATCATTTAGTTTGAAGACATTTTGTAAAGGAAGCCGTATTGCTCTTGTCCTTTCATACTGGAAGAAATCTGCTATAGACAGAAACCAACCAGGATGACTCCAGTCTGAAGTCAGGTCACGTGAGACTTTAATCGTTGAACAAACAGACAATTAATAGCAGTTATACCGTTGAAATGTCGTGATCCAGCATCAAGGTCATAAACCATATTGCCCATATGAACTCCAGAATACAATTACACTGTTATCCCTAGTAAAACTTGTTTTACTGACCAGTGTTTTAGAAGAACAGGTGATAAAGCATTTTGACTAGCTGGCCTAAATTTTAATCACTCAGAAGTGGTTTTATTCTCCAAAAAATAAATGGCACACGGGATCAAGACACACCGGCTTCAGTAGTTGTGGCGTGCAGACTCAGTAGTTGTGTCCCACTGGCTTAGTTGTTCCGTGGCACGTGAGATCTTCCCGGACCGGGGATCGAACCGGGTCCCCTGCATTGGCAGGCGAATTCTTAATCACTGCATCACCGGGCAAGTCCCAGATTCACAGTCTCCCTTTTAATATACCTTAAGCCCAAAGAATCCATGGAAAATTGTTAGAGAAAATAAGGCAATAAATATTGTAAGGACTATAACAGAAGCATATAGTACACAGTTCATATAGACACATCCCAAGCAGTTACAAAGTATATTAAAAGGGAGGCTGCAATTTTAAAAGAATAAGAAAAATTATACCCACAAACTCCCAATCTTTCCTGAAACGTTGCAATCTGAAACCCTATTGTAGGAAGCAGAAGATTCCAGGAGACATTCTACAAATGAAGGACTCCAAACCCTGTGGTTGGATAAGGAATTCTGGAAGGAAGGTATCCTCACCCAAGGAGAGCAGGTTCCTATACTTCTCTAACATCACATCCCTGTACAATTCCCATTGATCTTGGTCCACGCATTCTCACTCCTCTTGACAGAAATCTATGGCCACATCCTGGAATGTCAGCAGTCCCTGAAATTAAACGTACACATGCCATGTGGCCACGGGAAGAGTTCATAATATGACCCAAGAAGAAAACAGCAAGTGAAGAGAAGGTTTTAATTTAGAAGAGTGTCTTCAATTATCCACTAATACATATATATATATATATATATATATATATATATATATATATATATATAATTATTTTTTTACAAAGTAACTTTCTCTACCTTATTTCTAACTACAAGAAAAGAGTATGGCATGTGATCCACAAAACCAGTATAGAGACTATACTTGTCTGGCAAAGAAATGATAAAATGATGGTTTCAACACAGGCATGTGCATTTTTGAGTGTTTTATTTATATCAAACTGGATAAAATGTGTGTATTTCTCATAGAGAAAAGACCTGTCGAGGTAGAAATGTACCTTTCAACTATTCATGGGTACACGAGTACACTGGGGAGATTGTAAAAGTGCAGATTGTGATTCAGTAGGTCCGGTGGGCCTGAGTTCTATTTTTTTAACAAGCTCATTTTTAACTAGTGATGCCACAGTCTCTGATTCATTAACCACAACTGTGAATATCAGAGACATAATTAGAAAGGTAAAAATTCATATTTAATTTTGAACTTAAAGTGTTTTATGGATTTTACACCTTTAATAGAATAGTGAGCACAGCAGCAACAATCATTTGTGAGTATTTACTATAGACTGTGTATCTTTCTAATTTTTTTGTGTAGGATTCCAGGAAAAAGGCCTGGGCTGCGGCCACAATGGGCATGGCCCCCAGGCCGGGTCGCCCCTCCATGACCCCCGACGGGGCCCTGCGCTCCTGGCGGCTCCCTCCCCCGCCGCCCCGCTCCCTCCCGGAAGGCCTCGGGGCAGAGCGGTCCCACCCACTGCGCGCTGAACAGAGCCCGCGTTTCCTCAGAGCTGGAACTCCCGGCTCAGGCGGGGTCTCTTCCCTCCGCCTTCACGGAACTGCCCCGCAGCCCGAGGGGAGGGCGACCTCACTGAGGCTGCCGGCTCTGGAGGTGCCCCGGCGGCCGAAGCCATGACAGTCGCGGGGACGGCGGGCTGGGTAAGTGGGCGCCGACCCTCCGCCTGGTCCGGTGCCCGGGCGGCAGCACAAGACCAGCTTCTGAGGGGCAGGGGTTCGCTGCCACCCGCCGCTGCTGTGCAGAAAGAGCGGCCTCCAGCGTCTGGTCCCCGGGAACTTCGGTCCGTCCTCTCGCCCCTGCCCTCGTCCTGGCTCGTGAGGCCTGTTGGGCGTGAGGAGGGGGTCGGCCTGAGCGTCCTGAGGGGAAACGGGGCAAGGGAGGCTCAGGGTCCGGCTGCAGCGTCAGCGCCCCTCTTCCCGACTGCGGGGAAAGCGGCTGAAAACTCCTCCCGAGGCGCGCAGGCCCCTTATTCAGCCGAGTCCCTCTGCGCTCCTTCCTCCCTGAGCTAAAGTACCGGGGGGAGGGGACAGGGCAGGGAACTGGCGCAGGTAATGGGGAATATCAAAAGGTGATTGTTAACTAAGGAAAACCAGCTCTCCCAAGGTGAGGAATGCGGCGCTTTTCTTTGCCTGGGCTCACTGAATTCCTTCCTTTGATATGCACCTCAGCTCTCTGGGGCCTGCATTCTGTATTTGCATATCCTGAGTGCCTCAGGGCCCGCCGGCTCACATTGGAGGGCTGCAAGTGCTGAAGACTGTGACATCCTTTGTTTACTGATAGGGCAAGAACTATTCCATTTCTCACAGGCTTGAGGGGCAGACAGTGGAAAAAAGTCAGAGAATCTCACTCGGCCTGTACTTTGGTTTACATATAGATAATATTTATACTTAACTGTGCTAATAGAGGTTCTCAAGTCCAATCAACTTGTACTACTGCCCTCTATGTATCAATTTCATCAATATCATAAGATAAATGCCTATAGAATTGACTTAATCCATTTAAATAGGATAAAGATTTTTAAAGGAAATATAATAGAAATATAACAACAAAACCTTTACCACTAAAGTCTGGGTCTGGAACACCCTAAATAAATGTTCCATTGTTACAATATTGAAAGATGTAGTCAATAGAAATATCAACAAAAATGACAAATAATAAGGGTAGCAGAATGTTGAAATGTTCTATCTTTATCATTAAAGTGGCAGAAAATCATTTATTAGTAGGCACTGGGGGCAGAAGATGCCTGATTTTATATCTGTGTCATATTTGTGCAGTTGTTTCAACAAGTAACTTAAAGACAAAATGGAAAAACAAGGAGGTTTGTGCCTGAGATCATGTTGATGTGAAACCAGGGATGGCCACCTTGTGCCAGGTGAGTTAAGTTTACCTGGCAGGTAGACCGCAGAGCTCCTGGGAAGCAAGGGTTGGAATTTTTCTGCTGGGTGCCCCTTAGGTTCTGTGACTTGACTGACTGTGAGTCATGTTTCGGGAAAGACCTGATCACAGGAAAAGGGTGGGAATAGAGTGATTTGGGGAGCAGCTAACAACATTCATCACAGCTCACGGCCTGAATGAATTTTAAAGAAACAGGAAAACAAATGCTTCTTATGGAATCAGAGAATGTGAGGGCTGGACAATCCCAGAAAAGGAGGAACACCCATCCCATTTTCCAGATGACAAAACAGAGGTCCAGCAAGGTGAAATCACTCACCCAAGTTGCACCCGTCTCTCCTCCCCACTACGTGGTTCATGAAAGCAGGACTCTTCCTGTCTTGATCACTGCTGAACCCCAAAAAGGGCCAGGCATCTAGCAGCTGCTCCAAAAATTTGCGTTGACGGTAGGAACAATGCTATTTCTTTCTTTCTCACTCTTATTCAGGATTGTGCCAAGAACTCCCCAGGTTGCAATGTAATTCGATAAATGTAAATATTAATTGAGTTTTGTTGTGATGAGGACTTAGGCTTTGAAGGTAACAGACTTGGTTCAGATCTTGGTTCTGCCACTCCATAGCTGTTTGGCTTTGGGAAAATTACTAAACCTCTGTGAGATTATTTCCTCCTTTGTAAAGTGGGGATAAATCTATCTGAGCCAGCAGAGCACCTGCATGAGAGATGTGCACTAAATATTGGTCTTTCTCACTCTCCTACGCCATCTCTCTGTTCTTCCCAGAGAAGCTGTACAGAAGGATATAGTACTTTTGTTTAAAATAGTTAACTAATTAATTTGTTTTTGGCTGCGTTGGGTCTTCGTTGCTATGCGCAGGTTTTCTCTAGTTGCGGCAAGCGGGAGCTACTCTTTGTTGCGGTGCGCGGGCTTCTCATTGCGGTGGCTTCTCTTGCTAGCCTTAACCCCAATGCTAGCCTTAACCCTGGCTCTCACAACATGAATTCCTCTTCCCATATCTTATCCACTAATTAATATAAATGTAGGCATATTATTTCTATTAGACACATCACACCTAGCCATTTACTCCATCCTCAGATCTGGATGAACTTCACATTCATAATACACACTCACTGGAGCTCTAGGAACAATAGCACAGACAATCATCTCATATGAAGTAATGTAGCAGTTATTCTATTCTCAGTCTTACTGATAAATAGATCATTTACACTTTCAACAGTAATTATTACACAAGAACACCTATGACTAATTTTCTCCTGACCCCTACCCAGAATTTGATTATCTCCGCAGTAGCAGAAATCCAATGAAGCCCCACTTGATTTAACGGAAGTAGCATCAAAACCTGTATATGTCTTCAATGTAGAAAATGTAGCAGGCCCATTCACCCCGTCCCTCCTAGAGAATATGTCAATTTCCCTATAATAAACATTTCCACAGCAATCTATTTTTAGGAGCATTCGACAGTCCCTAGGTGCCAGAATTATATACAGCCCAAGTCATCATTAAAGCACATCTAACAATCTCCTTTCTATGAATTTGAGCCTCCTACCTACAATTTTGATATGATCAACGCATACATCTCTTATGAAAAGTTTTTTTACGACTAACATTAACCTTATGTATATGAGAGTTTTCACTACTTGTCATCATACCAGGCAACCCACCACAAATTTAAGAAATATGTCTGACAAAAGAGTTTCTTTGATAGAGTAAATCATAGAGGTTTCAATGCTCTTATTCCTGGAATTGAATTCTTCCTAATAATTTTACATTCTCCATGCTACCTACCACATTACACCACATGCTATATAGTAAAGTTCTCTAAGTAAGCTTCAGGCCCATACCCCCAAAATATTTTTGTATATCCTTCCTGTGCTAATAAACTCTCATTGTTTTTACCATCATTCTACTGACCATTTTCTCAGGAAATATAATTGTATAACAAGCTCACACTGGTTAATGGTATCCCCATTCTAATAAAACACATGAACCCATAACCTACAGAAGCATCCAACAAATATTTCCTAAAACAGTCCACCACATCAATACTACTTATAATGGCTATTATCATTAATCTAATATACTCTGGTCAAAGAGCACAATGAATAACAAGAATCTTTAATCCAGCAGCATCCACCCTCATGACAATCGCCCTTGTCACAAAAGTAGGACTTTCCCCATTTCACTTCTGATTGCCTGAAGTCACACGAGGCATCCCATGAACAGCAGACCTGATGCTATCAACATGACAAAATTGCAACCCTATCAGTTTTATACCACATGTCACCATCCATCAACCTAAATATACTATTAATCATAGTGATATTATAAATCATAGCTGGAGGCTGAGGCCGACTTCGCCATACTCACCTGGAAAATATTACACCCTCCTCATCAATTGCCCATATAGGATGAATAACAGCTATTATAATGTATATTCAGATCATAACAATCCTAAACATACTAATTTATATCATAACAACACTATCTTCTTCTTATTTATGCCTAGATCATGTACTACAAGAGTATCATTATCACACACATGAGATAAAACACCTCCCATCACAATCATTTTCCTCACCATTACAGTATCATTAGGACATCGCCCATCACTATCAGGCTTTCTACCCAAATGAATAATTATCCAAGAGATAACACAAACGACAACATCATTCTACCAACACTAATAGCCATCATAGCAGTCCTCAGCATATATTTCTACTTGCAGCTAACATACTCCACATCACTAACTATATTCCCTTCATTAAACAACACAAACACAAAACAATTTGAACATACAAAGAAATAACCTTCCTATCATTACCAATCATAATACCCACACGGTTACTACACACAACACCCATTCTATCGGTGCTGGACTAGGAATTTAGGTTAGTTCAGACCAAGAGCTTTCAAAACCCTAAACAAGTGAAATTTACTTAATTCCTAAAAATAAGGATTGCAAGACTTTATTCTACATCAATTAAATGTAAAGCAAACACTGTATTGAAGCCAAATCTTTACGAGATTGATGAGTTTTAACCCCAGGAAACTTTAGTTAACAGGCAAATCCTCTAGTCAACTGGCTTCAGTCTACTTCTCCTTCATTTGAGAAAGAAAAAAAGAAAAAAAAAAACGGCAGGATAATCACTGGCAGAATTGAAGCTGCTTCTCTGAAGTTAGAATTGAATGTGTTGATTCACCACAGGGTTTGCCAGAAAGAGGGCTCAAACTCTGTCTTTAGATTTACAGTCTAATGCTAACTCAGTCATTTTACCTCTGTTCATACACTGCTGATTATTTTCAACAAATCACAAAGATATCGGCATTTTATATTTACTATTTGGTGCTTGAGCTGGAGTAGCAGGCAGCACCTTAATTATATTAATCCAGGCTGAGCTATGCTGACCTGGACCGCTACTTGGAGATGCCCAAATCTGAAAGGTTGTCATAACAGTCCCTGCACTTGTAATAGTTTTCTTTATAGCTGTACCCGTTATGATTGCAGGCTTTGAAAACTGACCTGGGCCACTAATAACTCGGACACCTGAAGTAGCATTTCCCCCAATAAATCATTTAAACTTTTGACTACTTCCCCCATCATTCTTACTCCTACTCATATCACCAATAGTAGAAGCTGGTTCTGGTACCAGTGGGACCGTGTATTCAGCTCTAGCCTGCAATCTGGCTCATGCAGGAGCCTCTGTCGACCTAACTGTTTTCTCCTTACATTTAGCAGGTGTCTCCTCAATTCTTGCTATTATTACTTTTATTACTATAGTCTTTTTTTTTTTTTACTATAGTCTTTAATACAAAACCAGCAGTCATATCCCAATACCAAACATCATTATTTGTTTAATCTTCCCCAACTATAGCCATATTACTATAATTACCAATCTCAGTCCAAGCAGCCAGAATTGCCATGCTGTTAAGAGATAGATATCTAAACATTACTTTCTTTGAACCTGCAGGAGGAGACCGAATCCTATACCAACACCTCTTTTGATACTTTGCTCACCCTGAAGTCTGTATTCATGGCCTAACAGGGTTTGTTATAAACTCACATATCATTACATACTATTTAGGACAAAAATTGCCTTTCAGCTATCTGGGAATAGTATGAGTCATGTCCACTGGTTTTTTAGGAGTTCTCTTGTGGGCCCATCATATGTTTACCATAGGGATAGCTGTGGACTCAGGAGCATACTTTGCATCAGCTACCGTAATTACTTCTATCCCTACAGGAGTAAAAGTATCTAGCTGATTAGCAACTCTTTATTTAATTTTTCTTTTTCTTCTCTTTTTTTTTTTTGGCTGAGTTGGGTCTTGCTTGCTGCGCATGGGCTTTCTCTGGTTGCGGTGAGCGGCAGCTACTCTTCGTTGCGGTGTGCGGCCCTTTCATTGCAGTGGCTTCTCTTGTTGCAGAGCACGGCCTCTAGGCGCGTGGGCTTCAGTAGTTGTGGCTTGTGGGCTCTAGAGGGCAGGCTCAGTAGTTGTGGCACACGGGCTTTTTGCTCCGCGGCATGTGGAATCTTCCCAGACAAGGGCTCGAACCCGTGTCCCCTGCATTAGCAGGCGAATTCTTAACCACTGCGTCACCAGGGAAGTCCCTGGTTAGCAACTGTTCACGGAGGGAATACTATATGACCTCCCACTATATTATGAGTTTTAGGCTTTAGGTTTTCTTTTTACAGTAGGTGGTTTGACAGGAATCATCTTAGCCAACTCATCCCCAGACATTGTCCTCCAGGATACATACTATGTAGTAGCACACTTCCATGACCTAATGTCCATGGGAGCAGTCTTCACTATTATAGGAGGCTTCCTACACTGATTCCCACTATTCTCAGGTTATACAGTTAACTCAGCATGAGCAAAAATTCACTTCACAAGTATATTTGTAGTAGTAAATATGACTTCCTGCAGCACTTTCGTGGCCTCTCAGGGATGTCACTACGTTAGTCTGAGTACCCTGAGGCACACACAACATGAAATATTTTGTCTTTAGGCTCATTCATCTCAGTAGCAGCAGTAATGCTAATAATCTTCATACTTTGAAAAGCATTTGTGTCTAAACAAGAAGTCTTAGCAGTGGAAATTGCTACTCCTAACCTAGAATGGTTACACGGATGTCCTCCACCATATCCTACGTTTCAAGATCCTACCTATGTAAATGTAAAATAAGGAAGGACTCAAGTCCTTTTCAACCAGTTTCAAGCCAACACCATAACAATTATGTCTTCCTCAATAAATGAGATAAAAGTAAAAAGTGCTGTAGCTTTGTCAAAGTTAAATGATAGGCTAAAATCCTGTATATCACTAAGGCATATCAATTTCATCTAGGCTCTCAAGATACAACATCACCGATTATGGAAGAACTTTTACATTTTCTTCGTCACACATTAATAGTGATTTTTAAAATAAGTTCTCTAGTCCTCTATATCATTTCACTAATATTGACATCTAAACTCATATGCATACAATAGATGCACAGGTAGAGAAAATGTGAACAATTTACTAGCTATTATTGTAATCTTAATTGCCCTATCATCATTGTGAATCCTTTACATGATACATGAAATCAATAACTCTTCCCAAACCATAAAAAACTATGGGTCAGTAATGATACTGAAGCTACAAATCCACAGATTACGAAGATTTAAATGTTGACTCCTCTGTAATCCCCACATCAGAGCTAAAACCAGGAGCATAATGACTAATAGAAGTCAACAACCGAGTAGTTAGGGATAGTCATTGAATATTAGTTTCATCTGAAATTGTTGTACACTCCGGAGTTGTTCCTTCTCAGGCCTAAAAGGAGCTGCTATCCCAGGACGCCTAACTTAAAGAATCCTAATATCAACAGGACCAGGCCTATGTTGTGGACAAGAGAGCTCGTTTTCCTGAGTTCAAAGACAGGACAGAGGGATATGGCTGAGATATGGGGTGAATCTGCAGCCCATGGGGATGCACTCTCCAAGCTCCAGTATAGGAATGGGGCCTCTAGGGTCCCAGGCCACCCACCACGCCCTCTGGAGCAGGATCTGGGCAACATTCCCTGTCAGTGATGAGGCAGCCCTAGCACTTGTCACGCCCCGATGTCGTGTCCTATGTGGGCCCCATGCTCTTGGCACCACACCCCACACTCTGCAGGTCCATGCTACAGGGTCCTTCATGCCTCAGGAGTAGAGACCACACAGCAAGCAGTTCCCTCCCCAACCAGCAGGAGGAGGGGAGGAGAGCAGGGGCACCAGGGGACTCTCACTCAGACAACAACACCCCAGCGGTGCCAGCGGGGACAGTGATGATGCAGATGAGGCACAGACCAAGAGATGGGACCAGAGGACCCAAAAGGCAGCTGGTCAGGTCCTGGCTCACCTGCACCCCGGACACCTTTGTCCCGCATACACCCCCTTCCTCATACACCCTCTCCTTAAATGCAGATTCTTCAGATGCGAACAGGCAGAGCTTCAGACTGAAAGTCAGCTCTTCCAAAATGACCCGTCAGCAAACACTGCAGGATTCCACTCCAGTGGGTGCCCTGGAATCGACAACTCAGGGACTGAAGTGGATGTCGGTGCCAGGGGCAGTGGGAGGGAATGGGGAATGAGACTTTCATGGTTGTGGAATTTTGGTTTTGCAAGATGAATAGTTCTAGGGATGGTGGTGATGGCTCCACGAGAAAGTGAATCTATCTGATGCCTCAGAAACGTGCACTTAAAATGGTGATGATGGTAAAGGGTATGTGACGTGTGTTTTATTTCACTTAAAATAAATTCTTAAAATAATGTCTTGTTAACTGAGATTCCATTTCGACTCCCCTTCATCACAAATGTCGGAGGCCCAGACACAGTCCCCTACCTTAGGGGCCATCACGGTACCCTCACAGAGCATGTGGGAGACCATTCTTTGGGGGGCCTAGTCTGTGCTCACCTGACCTCTGTCCAGGGGGACCCAGGCAGTGGTGACCCCCATAGACTAGACATATGATATGCTATAGTATTAGTATGATACCACCAAGTGTTGTCACTCACCGGAACACAGAGCAGCAACCCACTCAAACATGCCTGACCTCATATGATTTTGACAAGATGAAGAGAAGAAAAGGAACCACAGGTTAATCAGGACAACACCCTTAATGCAGAGGTTGGAAATCTCAAAGGGGACAGGACACACTGCAGGCAAAGAGCGCATATGCGGTCTCACCATCCATGTGATCCTGACTCATGCAGGTATGGTGAGACCCACACAGTCCCCTCACCCTATACCTGGGGTCACACATCCACACTCACCAGGGTGACCCACCTCCCCAGACCCCTCCACCTGGGTCACATGTCCACAGTCCCAGGGTGACCTCACCTCCCCAGACCCTGCACCTGGGGTCACACGTCCCCTTGGTCAGGACACCATGGCTCTGCAGGGGGCTCCCCCAATGTGGAAACAAGCTGGGTCCCTGGGACCTCCTGGGATGGGAAAAAGTGTCAGGTGGGTCTCCTTTCCCCACACTTGTCCCAGAGGAGTCCTCCTCTTCTCACTTTGGTTCTGTGTGATTTTAACTGTTTTTACAGCTTTCATACTAGAGTTGAACACACGACCCTGGTGCTGGCATGCTCAGTCCTTTCTCGCCTCACTTACATGTTGAGGAAATGCACAGGACAGCAGGGCTGAAAGCCGAGGGGCAGCTCTGGACTCTGCTGAGTAGGGACGGTAGACTGGAGGGAGAGCTCAGCAGCAGCCTCAGCTGTCACCCATCGGCCTTTTGCCCGATCTGCGTGCCCTGCAATCAATTCATCAGCTAAACCTGCTTCCCTATGCACCATGCACGTGCTGGTAAATTGGAATTATTGCCAGGTAGTCCTCCTGAGGATTCTCCATGAGCCCCAGGGAAGGTGAACCTTGCAGGGATTAAGACTAAGGCCCCGACCATAGCACTGACCCTTGGGAGGACCAGGTCACCACACTCAGAAGAGAGGCTGTTACGTAGACAAGCCCACCTCAGCTCCAGACCCCAGACATCTAAGCACAGACATTCAGATGCAGGCACGGAGCTTCCCAGTACTGAGGCCAGGCCGGGTCTCTACCCAGGTCCCCATAGTCCTAGCGTACACAGAACATGGTCAGTTCTAAATCTTCTTATTATAGACAACACATGGTCAGCTCTAAACATAATCAGTAGACAGGACATGCAGAGGTCTAAATCTACCATGTAGACACAACTTGATCATGTTTAAACTAGCTTAGGGCTGATCTCATAGGGGGTACAGATCACACACATGGGTCTCTCATCTTTGGACACCCACATCAGGAAACTGAACAAAATCTTTGTCATTAAACATTTCAACAGGCAAAACAGAAATGTTCCCAATTTCTCTGGCCACCTGATGGTCAGGATCCACGGGCGAGCCACGAACTTCTTAGAGTGCAGCCCAGTCTGCTGCCAGGACACACAAGAAGTGGCCTGATTCCAGCCTCCCAGGCTTCCAGAAGGAGGCGGCCACACTGGAAGCCAGGTCAGGAGAGTCCTGCATGGTCCGGGCCGGGAGATCCGGTCTGTCCATTTGGCTGGCCGATTCCGGGCGGGGCGCTCAGGGCCTCTGAGAGCCCTGCACTCAGGTCCTGCTTCCCTGCAGCGTGTGCCTGTGCGTGTGCGTGTGTTTGTCTGTGTGTGTAGAGTGGGCGGTGGCTGACGGCTCCCATGGTTCCCAACCCGGGCACCGCGCTGTCTTCGAGGGGAGGCACGGGGAGAGGTAGGGGCACAGAAGCCGTTGGAGAGGAGAACCCACCGCGGAACTCCTTGCACACTGGCTCGCCCCACCCGGAGACCCGCCTGCCCATCGTGGGCCGCATGTCGCTCCCCAGTCCCCCACCCCCGAGGGCAGGGTGCCTGCTCTTTCAACAGCACAGGGTCTCACATGAAGGAGACCCAGTGGGGACTGTCAGCCCCCGACTCCTGATGCTGTGTTTGGGGAGAATGAACCCACTTGACTGGGCGATGGGACCCTGTGAGGAAAGAGGTGGCGGCCCGATCCAAGTCGGGGCCTGGCTGAGATATGAGAAAACAGGAGCCAAGAGCAAGGCCTGGAGGCCAGGCCAACAGGAGGGACACCCCCAGCCTTGGTCGGGCTCTCCAACGGTGATATTGTTGCTTTAGGGGACCTGGGACAGGTGACTGAATGTAATGGGAGTCTAAACTGGACCCTGAATGGGGCTTAAAGAAGGTGTGAAGGATGTTACTGAGACAGTGACAGTCATTGGAATACAAACTCTGTGTCAGGATATCCTGCTCCATCCATTTAAATCCCTGAGACCTGTGACCTTTACGTGGCTACGCAGGATTGTTAGAGCAGCTGCGTGCGGATATACCTGGGGCACAATTCAGTCTGCAGCCAACTTGCAAGTGGTTCCAGCAAACACACAGGTGTGCGCACAGGCAGGCACAGCACACACACAAACATATGCACGTGCACAGCACAAATATATTCACACACTAGCATGTGAACACACATGCACCGATATGCCCATGCACACACTAATGTGTGCAAGTGCACATACCTATGCACATGCACAGCATATGTATGCAAACAGGCACATGCACACGCATAGCACACACTCAGGGAATAAAGTGAATCCGTAAAGCATTAATTCCTGAACACAAGTGAAGCTGACATGTATTTTCCCCTTTTCTTAGCCTTGATGTTTTCCACAACAAAAAGTTTAAGAAAAATGATAACGGCAAATGACCTTTGATTCATAGGACTTTCTGATTTTATTCCACAAATATTATGACAGTAGAAATGAATGTAGATATTACATGTGTCCACTAATGGATGAATGGAGAAGAAAAACACGGTCCATCAATACAAGGGAATGCTATTCAGCCTAAAAAGGAAGTCAGTTCTGACACAGGATGCAGCAGGGATGAACCTTGAGGGCATTATGCTCAGTGATGTAAGCTAGACACAAAAAAACAAACAGTGCTTGATCCACTCATACAAGGCCCCTAGAGCAGTCGGAAATATAGAGACATAAAGTAGGATGTTGAGGGCCAGAGGCTGAGGGAGGTACAATGGCGAGTGAGTGTTTAATGGGGACTGTTTCAATTTTGCAAGATGAAAAAGTTCTGGAGGATGATGGTGGTCAGGTTTGCACAACAGTGTGAATTACTTCCTGACCCTGAAATGTGCATTTAAAAATGGTTAAGATAATACATTTTATGTTATGTGTACCAGACCACAATTTTTAAAACTTTTCAAAAAACAACAGGAAATAGTCCATGAATACCACAAAATGTACAACTTCACTAACAACAGAGGGATTAAAGCCATAAGCAAAATACTGTGCATACACCTACCAGAATGGCAGACATGAAAGACATAGTATCAAATATCAGCAGGATGTGGAGCAATGGAAAGCCTGGTATGCAACGGGGGGATGCAACCACTTCTGAAGCAATCGGGCCACAGATAGCGAAGTCCGTGCACAGAGACCCACAGTGCTCCTCCCAGTTGAACACAAACCCACCAGCCCTGCACCATGACACACGGACATGGACTTGCAGCCACAGGAGCCAAACCTGAAGGAACCTGAAGGCCATCACAGACGGATGCAGAAATGAACCATGCACGCTCCTATGAAGGAATATTCCACAGCAATGGAGTACATTTTGTTTAAAGGTAGTAAAACTATAAAAATTATTTTTTAAAGAAAACTATATTTACAAGATGAAAGAATCTATAATTCTGGCACCTAGGGATTGTCGAATGCTCCTAAAAATAGATTGCTGTGGAAATGTTTATTATAGGGAAATTGATATATTCTCTAGGAAGGACGGGGTGAATGGGCCTGCTACATTTTCTACATTGAAGACATGCACAGGTTTTGATTCTACGTCTGTTAAATCAAGTGGGACTTCACTGGATTTCTGCTACTGTGGAGATAATCAAATTCTGGGTAGGGGTCAGGAGAAAATTAGTCATAGGTGTTCTTGTGTAATAATTACTGTTGAAAGTGTAAATGATCCATTTACCAGTAAGACTGAGAATAGTATAACTGCTACATTACTTCATATGAGATGATCGTCTGTGCTATTGTTCCTGGAGCTCCAGTGAGTGAGTATTTTGAATGTGAAGTTCATCCAGATCTGAGGATGGACTAAATGGCTAAGTGTGATATGGCTAATAGAAATAATATGCCTACATTTATACTAATTACTGGATGAGATATGGGAAGAGGAATTCATGTTGTGAGAGCCAGGGTTAAGGCTAGCATTGGGGCAATAATATATAAATTGATGATGTTGATGGACATAGTGGTTCTTTAATAAGTAATTTGAATGCCTCAGCAATGGGTTGTAATCATCCATGGGGGCTGATGATTTTTGGTCCTTTCTGGATTTGTATATAGCCTAGGATTTTCCATTTAGTTAATATGAGGAATGCTATGGTGAATTAAATTGGGTAATTTGTGAAAGAATGTTGATTATAAACATATTCTTAGGAAGAGGACTTGAACCAGTGCAGAAAAAGTTTCATTTTTACATAATTACTGGGCTCTGCCAGCGTAACGAACCCTGTTCTACAGTAGGGTATGTATAAATTAACTGAATGTAGATTATATCATCATTTAGTTTGAAGACATTTTGTAAAGGAAGCCGTATTGCTCTTGTCCTTTCATACTGGAAGAAATCTGCTATAGACAGAAACCAACCAGGATGACTCCAGTCTGAAGTCAGGTCACGTGAGACTTTAATCGTTGAACAAACAGACAATTAATAGCAGTTATACCGTTGAAATGTCGTGATCCAGCATCAAGGTCATAAACCATATTGCCCATATGAACTCCAGAATACAATTACACTGTTATCCCTAGTAAAACTTGTTTTACTGACCAGTGTTTTAGAAGAACAGGTGATAAAGCATTTTGACTAGCTGGCCTAAATTTTAATCACTCAGAAGTGGTTTTATTCTCCAAAAAATAAATGGCACACGGGATCAAGACACACCGGCTTCAGTAGTTGTGGCGTGCAGACTCAGTAGTTGTGTCCCACTGGCTTAGTTGTTCCGTGGCACGTGAGATCTTCCCGGACCGGGGATCGAACCGGGTCCCCTGCATTGGCAGGCGAATTCTTAATCACTGCATCACCGGGCAAGTCCCAGATTCACAGTCTCCCTTTTAATATACCTTAAGCCCAAAGAATCCATGGAAAATTGTTAGAGAAAATAAGGCAATAAATATTGTAAGGACTATAACAGAAGCATATAGTACACAGTTCATATAGACACATCCCAAGCAGTTACAAAGTATATTAAAAGGGAGGCTGCAATTTTAAAAGAATAAGAAAAATTATACCCACAAACTCCCAATCTTTCCTGAAACGTTGCAATCTGAAACCCTATTGTAGGAAGCAGAAGATTCCAGGAGACATTCTACAAATGAAGGACTCCAAACCCTGTGGTTGGATAAGGAATTCTGGAAGGAAGGTATCCTCACCCAAGGAGAGCAGGTTCCTATACTTCTCTAACATCACATCCCTGTACAATTCCCATTGATCTTGGTCCACGCATTCTCACTCCTCTTGACAGAAATCTATGGCCACATCCTGGAATGTCAGCAGTCCCTGAAATTAAACGTACACATGCCATGTGGCCACGGGAAGAGTTCATAATATGACCCAAGAAGAAAACAGCAAGTGAAGAGAAGGTTTTAATTTAGAAGAGTGTCTTCAATTATCCACTAATACATATATATATATATATATATATATATATATATATATATATATATAATTATTTTTTTACAAAGTAACTTTCTCTACCTTATTTCTAACTACAAGAAAAGAGTATGGCATGTGATCCACAAAACCAGTATAGAGACTATACTTGTCTGGCAAAGAAATGATAAAATGATGGTTTCAACACAGGCATGTGCATTTTTGAGTGTTTTATTTATATCAAACTGGATAAAATGTGTGTATTTCTCATAGAGAAAAGACCTGTCGAGGTAGAAATGTACCTTTCAACTATTCATGGGTACACGAGTACACTGGGGAGATTGTAAAAGTGCAGATTGTGATTCAGTAGGTCCGGTGGGCCTGAGTTCTATTTTTTTAACAAGCTCATTTTTAACTAGTGATGCCACAGTCTCTGATTCATTAACCACAACTGTGAATATCAGAGACATAATTAGAAAGGTAAAAATTCATATTTAATTTTGAACTTAAAGTGTTTTATGGATTTTACACCTTTAATAGAATAGTGAGCACAGCAGCAACAATCATTTGTGAGTATTTACTATAGACTGTGTATCTTTCTAATTTTTTTGTGTAGGATTCCAGGAAAAAGGCCTGGGCTGCGGCCACAATGGGCATGGCCCCCAGGCCGGGTCGCCCCTCCATGACCCCCGACGGGGCCCTGCGCTCCTGGCGGCTCCCTCCCCCGCCGCCCCGCTCCCTCCCGGAAGGCCTCGGGGCAGAGCGGTCCCACCCACTGCGCGCTGAACAGAGCCCGCGTTTCCTCAGAGCTGGAACTCCCGGCTCAGGCGGGGTCTCTTCCCTCCGCCTTCACGGAACTGCCCCGCAGCCCGAGGGGAGGGCGACCTCACTGAGGCTGCCGGCTCTGGAGGTGCCCCGGCGGCCGAAGCCATGACAGTCGCGGGGACGGCGGGCTGGGTAAGTGGGCGCCGACCCTCCGCCTGGTCCGGTGCCCGGGCGGCAGCACAAGACCAGCTTCTGAGGGGCAGGGGTTCGCTGCCACCCGCCGCTGCTGTGCAGAAAGAGCGGCCTCCAGCGTCTGGTCCCCGGGAACTTCGGTCCGTCCTCTCGCCCCTGCCCTCGTCCTGGCTCGTGAGGCCTGTTGGGCGTGAGGAGGGGGTCGGCCTGAGCGTCCTGAGGGGAAACGGGGCAAGGGAGGCTCAGGGTCCGGCTGCAGCGTCAGCGCCCCTCTTCCCGACTGCGGGGAAAGCGGCTGAAAACTCCTCCCGAGGCGCGCAGGCCCCTTATTCAGCCGAGTCCCTCTGCGCTCCTTCCTCCCTGAGCTAAAGTACCGGGGGGAGGGGACAGGGCAGGGAACTGGCGCAGGTAATGGGGAATATCAAAAGGTGATTGTTAACTAAGGAAAACCAGCTCTCCCAAGGTGAGGAATGCGGCGCTTTTCTTTGCCTGGGCTCACTGAATTCCTTCCTTTGATATGCACCTCAGCTCTCTGGGGCCTGCATTCTGTATTTGCATATCCTGAGTGCCTCAGGGCCCGCCGGCTCACATTGGAGGGCTGCAAGTGCTGAAGACTGTGACATCCTTTGTTTACTGATAGGGCAAGAACTATTCCATTTCTCACAGGCTTGAGGGGCAGACAGTGGAAAAAAGTCAGAGAATCTCACTCGGCCTGTACTTTGGTTTACATATAGATAATATTTATACTTAACTGTGCTAATAGAGGTTCTCAAGTCCAATCAACTTGTACTACTGCCCTCTATGTATCAATTTCATCAATATCATAAGATAAATGCCTATAGAATTGACTTAATCCATTTAAATAGGATAAAGATTTTTAAAGGAAATATAATAGAAATATAACAACAAAACCTTTACCACTAAAGGCTGGGTCTGGAACACCCTAAATAAATGTTCCATTGTTACAATATTGAAAGATGTAGTCAATAGAAATATCAACAAAAATGACAAATAATAAGGGTAGCAGAATGTTGAAATGTTCTATCTTTATCATTAAAGTGGCAGAAAATCATTTATTAGTAGGCACTGGGGGCAGAAGATGCCTGATTTTATATCTGTGTCATATTTGTGCAGTTGTTTCAACAAGTAACTTAAAGACAAAATGGAAAAACAAGGAGGTTTGTGCCTGAGATCATGTTGATGTGAAACCAGGGATGGCCACCTTGTGCCAGGTGAGTTAAGTTTACCTGGCAGGTAGACCGCAGAGCTCCTGGGAAGCAAGGGTTGGAATTTTTCTGCTGGGTGCCCCTTAGGTTCTGTGACTTGACTGACTGTGAGTCATGTTTCGGGAAAGACCTGATCACAGGAAAAGGGTGGGAATAGAGTGATTTGGGGAGCAGCTAACAACATTCATCACAGCTCACGGCCTGAATGAATTTTAAAGAAACAGGAAAACAAATGCTTCTTATGGAATCAGAGAATGTGAGGGCTGGACAATCCCAGAAAAGGAGGAACACCCATCCCATTTTCCAGATGACAAAACAGAGGTCCAGCAAGGTGAAATCACTCACCCAAGTTGCACCCGTCTCTCCTCCCCACTACGTGGTTCATGAAAGCAGGACTCTTCCTGTCTTGATCACTGCTGAACCCCAAAAAGGGCCAGGCATCTAGCAGCTGCTCCAAAAATTTGCGTTGACGGTAGGAACAATGCTATTTCTTTCTTTCTCACTCTTATTCTCAGGATTGTGCCAAGAACTCCCCAGGTTGCAATGTAATTCGATAAATGTAAATATTAATTGAGTTTTGTTGTGATGAGGACTTAGGCTTTGAAGGTAACAGACTTGGTTCAGATCTTGGTTCTGCCACTCCATAGCTGTTTGGCTTTGGGAAAATTACTAAACCTCTGTGAGATTATTTCCTCCTTTGTAAAGTGGGGATAAATCTATCTGAGCCAGCAGAGCACCTGCATGAGAGATGTGCACTAAATATTGGTCTTTCTCACTCTCCTACGCCATCTCTCTGTTCTTCCCAGAGAAGCTGTACAGAAGGATATAGTACTTTTGTTTAAAATAGTTAACTAATTAATTTGTTTTTGGCTGCGTTGGGTCTTCGTTGCTATGCGCAGGCTTTCTCTAGTTGCGGCAAGCGGGGGCTACTCTTTGTTGCGGTGCGCGGGCTTCTCATTGCGGTGGCTTCTCTTGCTAGCCTTAACCCCAATGCTAGCCTTAACCCTGGCTCTCACAACATGAATTCCTCTTCCCATATCTTATCCACTAATTAATATAAATGTAGGCATATTATTTCTATTAGACACATCACACCTAGCCATTTACTCCATCCTCAGATCTGGATGAACTTCACATTCATAATACACACTCACTGGAGCTCTAGGAACAATAGCACAGACAATCATCTCATATGAAGTAATGTAGCAGTTATTCTATTCTCAGTCTTACTGATAAATAGATCATTTACACTTTCAACAGTAATTATTACACAAGAACACCTATGACTAATTTTCTCCTGACCCCTACCCAGAATTTGATTATCTCCGCAGTAGCAGAAATCCAATGAAGCCCCACTTGATTTAACGGAAGTAGCATCAAAACCTGTATATGTCTTCAATGTAGAAAATGTAGCAGGCCCATTCACCCCGTCCCTCCTAGAGAATATGTCAATTTCCCTATAATAAACATTTCCACAGCAATCTATTTTTAGGAGCATTCGACAGTCCCTAGGTGCCAGAATTATATACAGCCCAAGTCATCATTAAAGCACATCTAACAATCTCCTTTCTATGAATTTGAGCCTCCTACCTACAATTTTGATATGATCAACGCATACATCTCTTATGAAAAGTTTTTTTACGACTAACATTAACCTTATGTATATGAGAGTTTTCACTACTTGTCATCATACCAGGCAACCCACCACAAATTTAAGAAATATGTCTGACAAAAGAGTTTCTTTGATAGAGTAAATCATAGAGGTTTCAATGCTCTTATTCCTGGAATTGAATTCTTCCTAATAATTTTACATTCTCCATGCTACCTACCACATTACACCACATGCTATATAGTAAAGTTCTCTAAGTAAGCTTCAGGCCCATACCCCCAAAATATTTTTGTATATCCTTCCTGTGCTAATAAACTCTCATTGTTTTTACCATCATTCTACTGACCATTTTCTCAGGAAATATAATTGTATAACAAGCTCACACTGGTTAATGGTATCCCCATTCTAATAAAACACATGAACCCATAACCTACAGAAGCATCCAACAAATATTTCCTAAAACAGTCCACCACATCAATACTACTTATAATGGCTATTATCATTAATCTAATATACTCTGGTCAAAGAGCACAATGAATAACAAGAATCTTTAATCCAGCAGCATCCACCCTCATGACAATCGCCCTTGTCACAAAAGTAGGACTTTCCCCATTTCACTTCTGATTGCCTGAAGTCACACGAGGCATCCCATGAACAGCAGACCTGATGCTATCAACATGACAAAATTGCAACCCTATCAGTTTTATACCACATGTCACCATCCATCAACCTAAATATACTATTAATCATAGTGATATTATAAATCATAGCTGGAGGCTGAGGCCGACTTCGCCATACTCACCTGGAAAATATTACACCCTCCTCATCAATTGCCCATATAGGATGAATAACAGCTATTATAATGTATATTCAGATCATAACAATCCTAAACATACTAATTTATATCATAACAACACTATCTTCTTCTTATTTATGCCTAGATCATGTACTACAAGAGTATCATTATCACACACATGAGATAAAACACCTCCCATCACAATCATTTTCCTCACCATTACAGTATCATTAGGACATCGCCCATCACTATCAGGCTTTCTACCCAAATGAATAATTATCCAAGAGATAACACAAACGACAACATCATTCTACCAACACTAATAGCCATCATAGCAGTCCTCAGCATATATTTCTACTTGCAGCTAACATACTCCACATCACTAACTATATTCCCTTCATTAAACAACACAAACACAAAACAATTTGAACATACAAAGAAATAACCTTCCTATCATTACCAATCATAATACCCACACGGTTACTACACACAACACCCATTCTATCGGTGCTGGACTAGGAATTTAGGTTAGTTCAGACCAAGAGCTTTCAAAACCCTAAACAAGTGAAATTTACTTAATTCCTAAAAATAAGGATTGCAAGACTTTATTCTACATCAATTAAATGTAAAGCAAACACTGTATTGAAGCCAAATCTTTACGAGATTGATGAGTTTTAACCCCAGGAAACTTTAGTTAACAGGCAAATCCTCTAGTCAACTGGCTTCAGTCTACTTCTCCTTCATTTGAGAAAGAAAAAAAGAAAAAAAAAAACGGCAGGATAATCACTGGCAGAATTGAAGCTGCTTCTCTGAAGTTAGAATTGAATGTGTTGATTCACCACAGGGTTTGCCAGAAAGAGGGCTCAAACTCTGTCTTTAGATTTACAGTCTAATGCTAACTCAGTCATTTTACCTCTGTTCATACACTGCTGATTATTTTCAACAAATCACAAAGATATCGGCATTTTATATTTACTATTTGGTGCTTGAGCTGGAGTAGCAGGCAGCACCTTAATTATATTAATCCAGGCTGAGCTATGCTGACCTGGACCGCTACTTGGAGATGCCCAAATCTGAAAGGTTGTCATAACAGTCCCTGCACTTGTAATAGTTTTCTTTATAGCTGTACCCGTTATGATTGCAGGCTTTGAAAACTGACCTGGGCCACTAATAACTCGGACACCTGAAGTAGCATTTCCCCCAATAAATCATTTAAACTTTTGACTACTTCCCCCATCATTCTTACTCCTACTCATATCACCAATAGTAGAAGCTGGTTCTGGTACCAGTGGGACCGTGTATTCAGCTCTAGCCTGCAATCTGGCTCATGCAGGAGCCTCTGTCGACCTAACTGTTTTCTCCTTACATTTAGCAGGTGTCTCCTCAATTCTTGCTATTATTACTTTTATTACTATAGTCTTTTTTTTTTTTTACTATAGTCTTTAATACAAAACCAGCAGTCATATCCCAATACCAAACATCATTATTTGTTTAATCTTCCCCAACTATAGCCATATTACTATAATTACCAATCTCAGTCCAAGCAGCCAGAATTGCCATGCTGTTAAGAGATAGATATCTAAACATTACTTTCTTTGAACCTGCAGGAGGAGACCGAATCCTATACCAACACCTCTTTTGATACTTTGCTCACCCTGAAGTCTGTATTCATGGCCTAACAGGGTTTGTTATAAACTCACATATCATTACATACTATTTAGGACAAAAATTGCCTTTCAGCTATCTGGGAATAGTATGAGTCATGTCCACTGGTTTTTTAGGAGTTCTCTTGTGGGCCCATCATATGTTTACCATAGGGATAGCTGTGGACTCAGGAGCATACTTTGCATCAGCTACCGTAATTACTTCTATCCCTACAGGAGTAAAAGTATCTAGCTGATTAGCAACTCTTTATTTAATTTTTCTTTTTCTTCTCTTTTTTTTTTTTTTGGCTGAGTTGGGTCTTGCTTGCTGCGCATGGGCTTTCTCTGGTTGCGGTGAGCGGCAGCTACTCTTCGTTGCGGTGTGCGGCCCTTTCATTGCAGTGGCTTCTCTTGTTGCAGAGCACGGCCTCTAGGCGCGTGGGCTTCAGTAGTTGTGGCTTGTGGGCTCTAGAGGGCAGGCTCAGTAGTTGTGGCACACGGGCTTTTTGCTCCGCGGCATGTGGAATCTTCCCAGACAAGGGCTCGAACCCGTGTCCCCTGCATTAGCAGGCGAATTCTTAACCACTGCGTCACCAGGGAAGTCCCTGGTTAGCAACTGTTCACGGAGGGAATACTATATGACCTCCCACTATATTATGAGTTTTAGGCTTTAGGTTTTCTTTTTACAGTAGGTGGTTTGACAGGAATCATCTTAGCCAACTCATCCCCAGACATTGTCCTCCAGGATACATACTATGTAGTAGCACACTTCCATGACCTAATGTCCATGGGAGCAGTCTTCACTATTATAGGAGGCTTCCTACACTGATTCCCACTATTCTCAGGTTATACAGTTAACTCAGCATGAGCAAAAATTCACTTCACAAGTATATTTGTAGTAGTAAATATGACTTCCTGCAGCACTTTCGTGGCCTCTCAGGGATGTCACTACGTTAGTCTGAGTACCCTGAGGCACACACAACATGAAATATTTTGTCTTTAGGCTCATTCATCTCAGTAGCAGCAGTAATGCTAATAATCTTCATACTTTGAAAAGCATTTGTGTCTAAACAAGAAGTCTTAGCAGTGGAAATTGCTACTCCTAACCTAGAATGGTTACACGGATGTCCTCCACCATATCCTACGTTTCAAGATCCTACCTATGTAAATGTAAAATAAGGAAGGACTCAAGTCCTTTTCAACCAGTTTCAAGCCAACACCATAACAATTATGTCTTCCTCAATAAATGAGATAAAAGTAAAAAGTGATGTAGCTTTGTCAAAGTTAAATGATAGGCTAAAATCCTGTATATCACTAAGGCATATCAATTTCATCTAGGCTCTCAAGATACAACATCACCGATTATGGAAGAACTTTTACATTTTCTTCGTCACACATTAATAGTGATTTTTAAAATAAGTTCTCTAGTCCTCTATATCATTTCACTAATATTGACATCTAAACTCATATGCATACAATAGATGCACAGGTAGAGAAAATGTGAACAATTTACTAGCTATTATTGTAATCTTAATTGCCCTATCATCATTGTGAATCCTTTACATGATACATGAAATCAATAACTCTTCCCAAACCATAAAAAACTATGGGTCAGTAATGATACTGAAGCTACAAATCCACAGATTACGAAGATTTAAATGTTGACTCCTCTGTAATCCCCACATCAGAGCTAAAACCAGGAGCATAATGACTAATAGAAGTCAACAACCGAGTAGTTAGGGATAGTCATTGAATATTAGTTTCATCTGAAATTGTTGTACACTCCGGAGTTGTTCCTTCTCAGGCCTAAAAGGAGCTGCTATCCCAGGACGCCTAACTTAAAGAATCCTAATATCAACAGGACCAGGCCTATGTTGTGGACAAGAGAGCTCGTTTTCCTGAGTTCAAAGACAGGACAGAGGGATATGGCTGAGATATGGGGTGAATCTGCAGCCCATGGGGATGCACTCTCCAAGCTCCAGTATAGGAATGGGGCCTCTAGGGTCCCAGGCCACCCACCACGCCCTCTGGAGCAGGATCTGGGCAACATTCCCTGTCAGTGATGAGGCAGCCCTAGCACTTGTCACGCCCCGATGTCGTGTCCTATGTGGGCCCCATGCTCTTGGCACCACACCCCACACTCTGCAGGTCCATGCTACAGGGTCCTTCATGCCTCAGGAGTAGAGACCACACAGCAAGCAGTTCCCTCCCCAACCAGCAGGAGGAGGGGAGGAGAGCAGGGGCACCAGGGGACTCTCACTCAGACAACAACACCCCAGCGGTGCCAGCGGGGACAGTGATGATGCAGATGAGGCACAGACCAAGAGATGGGACCAGAGGACCCAAAAGGCAGCTGGTCAGGTCCTGGCTCACCTGCACCCCGGACACCTTTGTCCCGCATACACCCCCTTCCTCATACACCCTCTCCTTAAATGCAGATTCTTCAGATGCGAACAGGCAGAGCTTCAGACTGAAAGTCAGCTCTTCCAAAATGACCCGTCAGCAAACACTGCAGGATTCCAC
Source organism: Balaenoptera physalus (assembly GCF_965194825.1). Lineage (NCBI taxonomy): Eukaryota > Metazoa > Chordata > Mammalia > Artiodactyla > Balaenopteridae > Balaenoptera > Balaenoptera physalus. The sequence continues at coordinate 136,040 of NW_028125098.1, forward strand.
TCCAGTGGGTGCCCTGGAATCGACAACTCAGGGACTGAAGTGGATGTCGGTGCCAGGGGCAGTGGGGAGGGAATGGGGAATGAGACTTTCATGGTTGTGGAATTTTGGTTTTGCAAGATGAATAGTTCTAGGGATGGTGGTGATGGCTCCACGAGAAAGTGAATCTATCTGATGCCTCAGAAACGTGCACTTAAAATGGTGATGATGGTAAAGGGTATGTGACGTGTGTTTTATTTCACTTAAAATAAATTCTTAAAATAATGTCTTGTTAACTGAGATTCCATTTCGACTCCCCTTCATCACAAATGTCGGAGGCCCAGACACAGTCCCCTACCTTAGGGGCCATCACGGTACCCTCACAGAGCATGTGGGAGACCATTCTTTGGGGGGCCTAGTCTGTGCTCACCTGACCTCTGTCCAGGGGGACCCAGGCAGTGGTGACCCCCATAGACTAGACATATGATATGCTATAGTATTAGTATGATACCACCAAGTGTTGTCACTCACCGGAACACAGAGCAGCAACCCACTCAAACATGCCTGACCTCATATGATTTTGACAAGATGAAGAGAAGAAAAGGAACCACAGGTTAATCAGGACAACACCCTTAATGCAGAGGTTGGAAATCTCAAAGGGGACAGGACACACTGCAGGCAAAGAGCGCATATGCGGTCTCACCATCCATGTGATCCTGACTCATGCAGGTATGGTGAGACCCACACAGTCCCCTCACCCTATACCTGGGGTCACACATCCACACTCACCAGGGTGACCCACCTCCCCAGACCCCTCCACCTGGGTCACATGTCCACAGTCCCAGGGTGACCTCACCTCCCCAGACCCTGCACCTGGGGTCACACGTCCCCTTGGTCAGGACACCATGGCTCTGCAGGGGGCTCCCCCAATGTGGAAACAAGCTGGGTCCCTGGGACCTCCTGGGATGGGAAAAAGT